>NW_024962263.1:87798727-87874490 GCF_019238085.1 Lagopus leucura | reverse complement strand
TTTTTTTTTTTTCTTTTTTTTTTTTCTTTTTTTTTTTTCTTTTTTTTTTTTTTCTCATGCTCATGAAAATTCTCATACCAAAGCTGTAACCTCTGCTGCCCCGATTTCATTATTTTTTAAGGTGGAGTTTGGGGGCATTTGAGGGGAGGTTTATCCAGCTTCCACATCCCCCTTTTGCACCCCATCAGTGCTGGATTGCAGCTTGTGCAGAAGGCAGAAAAATGGGGGTTTTGGTCAACAAATGAAAAAATTCATCTTGTCCTCATGCAGATGGATACCCGACATCCCCCAAATAACGGGGATGCTGGTAGCAGGGCTCTGTCCACGCTCACACTTCTACATCCCCATAATCTTTGCCTTGTGCATGTGTGCTCAGAGCTGTCTGGGGATGCGCTGAGCCTGTATGGGTTCAAACCATGCTGGAAACCCAATTGCAGTGGTATTTTTCCACCTTTCACCCAGTTCAAACCAATTTTGTTCAATTCTTAGTGGATTCCTTTTTTCATTCTTTCACTTAACTGTTCTTCACTCGGCAGCTTTTAAATTAATGATTGTGTTTATAGCTTATTATTATTGTGCATCAAGGTGGGAGAAATGCATCTCCTTAAAGACAGAACAGGGAAATGGGAGAAAGCTTCAGATTGCATGGGATAAGAGCTCAGTGGGCGCAGTCCTTGCTCTTGGCCAGGTCCGGACTCCCATCCCCAATTCATATCCATCAGACCACACACTGAGCTCTCTCCTTTCTCCCTCCCAAACTAATCCCTCCAGCCCCTTAGGCTTTGTTGTTGTTGTTGTTGTTGCTTCTCTCTGAATTCCTTCTCATTTACAAGGCTCGCTGCCAGCGTGCAACACGCTATAAAAAGGGGACTTGTTCTTCAGGCTCCCCTCTGGTACAGAACATTCACACGAATAGCAACCCAAGTCGGCCCCATTCCCCCCTGCTAGTACTGAAATGTTGGTAGGGTGCTTGGAGGAGCAGGGCTGCTGTCTTAAGAGAAGCCAAGTCGAATTTCACGGAGTCCAAATCCAGTCAGCAGTTAAGCTACCCTCCTCCTCTTGTCAGCTGGAAAAACAGAGCCATGCCTTTATTTTATTTTTTTTTATCCCTTCTCAATCCCCATGCAGTTTCCCCAAGAGGATGCATAGGCAAGCGCATTGCAGTGGATTTATAGAATCATAGAATCAAACAGTCGTTTGAGTTGGAAGGGACCCTGAAAGATTATTTAGTCCAACTCCCCTGCAGTGATCAGGGGCATGTACAGCTAGAATCTGCTTTGCATCCCTTTGGGCAGGTATGACCATTAGGCAGGATTTGAGCACAGCCCCCCTGATAGCTTCTTTCTTCAAACTATGAATCCGTTTGACCACAGCAAATCATCTGAACACATGCTGCTTGTGAAGTGTTCTTGCTTTTCACTTGAATTCAGTTGTGGATGTCTTGGACCCATTTGTTCTTGTGCCTGCGTTGGCTTTTAGAATCACAGAATGGCTTGGCTTGAATGGACCTCAAAGATCATCTAGTTCCAACCATCATGCTCCAGTATTTACTGTTTCCTGGATTTGCCAGCCTAAATAATGCCAATGTTTGTGGTCCGAGTGTGGCTGGGAAAGGTTTTCCTTTTCTGGGGGGCTCTGTGCTCATTTATAGGGACGTTGAGATGCTCGTCCCTGTATGGACCACGCAGACCTCATGCTGAGCTGCTCCTTCCTCAAAGCCTCCCCAGTACTGCACGATCTAGACCTGCAGAAGAACACTATGCCATCAGCTGATTTCATTACCATTTTTGCAGTGCAAAAAGGCTTTTTGGCAGAGGAGATTTTTCTTAATGCAGCCTTACTAACACCGTTCCCTTTCCCTCCAGCTTGCAACCTTGGGTAGCAACACCACAGCTTGCTGCTGGCCATGCTGATCTCGTGCTAATCTCTGCCCTGGTTGTGTGAAGCAGAAGTTTCCTGTATGTGGCTGAGCCAGCTGCTTTGCTCAAAGTTGATGTTTTTTTATGACATTTAAGTTCATCAGAACAAAGTGCACGTGTGTCTTTGTAGTACTGGTCCCTTCCAGGTGCATGGGGCTATCTATGACTCAAAATGATTTGGTTGAAATCCCACTGAGTGGGCTTGAGACTCTGTGCATAAAACCTTGTAAAACTCAGGTGATGGTTGTGTGCCTGCTCAAATGTAAGAACTGCTGTGAGAAATCTGCTTTCACCTTAGGGGTGATAAATTCTCACTTTGGTGTCTCATTTCCCCCGCTCTTTCTTTTGACTGTCTTTGTCATGAGTTTTCTTGGTTTCCTTTTTGCTCTTTCCTAGGAGACTTTGTGCTCCTTCCTGGAGATGCTGAAATGCTCGTCATGGTCTGGATGCTCTCTTTGGCGGGTGAATCTTGGTACCTTTGATGCAGGGAAAGATGTTCCAGGTGTCCAACTGACCCAGTCTGTTGGACATCACCAGCCAGATCTTACACTTTCTCCAAGTTTTCGTAGAATAGAATCATAGAATGGCTTAGGTTAGAAGGAACCATTAGAGATCATCTTGTTTTCCTTTAGTTAGAAGCTGATTTCTGTGGGATTTTCATCCTTAAGCTGAACTACATCAGCGTGTGCCCAATTGCAATAGTTTTATATTCCACCGCAGCGTTCTTCCCTAATGCCGTGTTGTCGTTAAACCACGTGTAAATTGGCATCATTGAGGAGGAGCTGGGCTCTGCAGTTATTAGCAGGATTATTCTTGGCTCTCCATTTACCAGCCAAGCTGCTCTGCTGTAATAACACAATTCCCGCTCCTCTCCGCTGTCGGGTGCCAACCTGACGCTGAGGATCAGCAGCAAATTCCTGGGAGCAAACCAGCAGAACCCATTGCTTCGCTCCACATCAAGTGGTTTTCCACCCCAAGCTTCTCTTCTCCGTGCCATGTGGTTTTGTATGTTACATCGGGCATTAAATCTCCAACCCAAATCCTTTATAAGCAGCCCGCAGGCTGCTTCGCAGCCCAGGTCTCCCATTGTGCATTGTGTCCTCCTCACTGGTTTTCCTTTGTTTTGTGGCATTGTGTTTTCTGGCCACCTAAATCACTCTCCACTGCTTCCAGCACTTGTCGTGGGTGCAGGTGAGCATTTTCTCCCTGCAGTTGCTCTTCTTCTTCTCTCCCCATTTCCTTGATTTGAAGGCAGGGGTGCATGTTTTGCAACCTTCCGCTCCTGTTGTTCATTTCTGAGAAATGAAGAGGAAGGAACCACAAGCAGCAGAGAGCCCGAGGTCTGGGGACTGGCTGTTTGTTTGTCAAAACTAGAAATGCTGTAGATGAGAGGAAATTCTCAGCAAAAATGTACCTCAATTACATTCAGGCTTGGGCACATCAGAATTAAGGGGAGTATAAAGGACTAGTGAAGTGGCAAAGGACGGATGGAGCATGGCCACGGTAGCTGGAATGGGAGGACTTAATCGAATCATAGACTCTTTGAGTCTATCACATTCCTGGGCAGTCTGTTCCAATTCTTCACCACTCTTTCTGAGAAGAAATTTTTCCTAATATCCAATCTGAACCTCCCCTGAAACAACTTGAGGCCATTCTCTCTCATCCTGTCACTGTTACCTGGGAGAAGAGGCTGACCCCCACATTGCCACAACCTCCTTTCAGGGAGCTAGAGAGAGCATTGAGGTCTCCCCTAAGCCTTCTCCAGACTAAACAATCCCTATTCCCTTAGCCAGTCCCCATAAGACTTGTGCTCCAGACCCATCTTTGTTGCCTGTCTTTGGACATGTTTCCTCCTGATACGGTTTTCATGGAGGTGTTACCATTGCATCTTGTTTTGCACCCTATTTTTGCAACCCCCTGATTGGCCCCATTTGCACAGTGTTTCCATCTTGGTGGCACTGTGGCATCACCTGCAGTGGGTTTGCTTGTGGTTGGCCATAAACCAGTCCCTGGGATGCCAGTGCTGGCAAGGAAACTCAGGCCAGCTGCAAGATGCTTGGGAGAGGGTATAAGATGTTGAAGCACAAGATATTCTGAGGTCCAGAAAGGATAGAAATAGGTTTTATTAAAGCATCTTGAGGGCTGCTTAGGATCTTTTCCCTTGGACATGGCAATTTACCAGATGAAAGAAAATGTCTTCAAGCAGGCATCTAGACAACTTGGAGCATCTGTTTTGCTTTTTGCAGTCACGTCTGGGGCAGCAGGGAATGTTGCTCGCCATGTTTATAGCTGGGCAAGGCAGAGCAGCGTCCTTCAGGGAATACAACAGTGCTTATGAAATGGCTTCAACAGGAGTGATTTCCACATCTTGTCTCTGTTTCAGTGTGCATCACTGATAATTTTCTCAGGTTCTGATACAGAGCAGAAGCTGTATTTCTGCTCACAGGAACTGTCTTTGCACAAAGCAATGAGCATGCAGTTTTCTCTTTTCTTTTTTCCCCTCCTTGCTACCGAGGACGCATGGGCATATAATTACCACCAGCTGTAATCCAGCATGACCAACTGTCTTTCTGGCAAATGCAAACACAGTAGGAGCCAAAGGCTATTGCATGCCCCAAATAAACTGATTACAGCCCCCAAGCAGTTTGCAAAGCATCCAGGATCAACTTAATGCCATTTTTCTCAAACCCAGAAGTCTTGTTTTGATGGTGTTGGCTGATACATTTGTGGTTTTTTTCCTTGGTTTCTTTGCTAAGCCACCTGCCCATTGGCACTGGCTGCATCTCGAGGTGCACCTGCAGCTGCCAACAGCAAAACATGTGGCTGCTGTTAGTGAGCCTCCTGCAGATTGTGCTCCGTTCAGGGCTTTATTGCTAAAATTATTCCTGGCTTTAATTGAAACCAGGGGTGGGCAAAGGCATGTTGTGCTGGCTGGCATGTGACTTTGTCTAATGCTTCAACCGACGGATGGAAGGATGGGGACACCAGGCATCATACAAGGAGCCTGGAGGAGCCATCCTGGAGGATCTCAAGGGCCAATAAGATAATGAAGAGCCTGGAGCATTTCCTTTACAAGGAAAGGCTGAGACACCTGGGACTGTTCACCTGGAGGAGACGGATGCTTATCAGTATGTAATGGGCAAGAGTCAATTGGAGGGGGCCAGATTCATGTCAGGTATGACAGGACAAGTGGTAGTAGGCACAAAGTGGAACACAGGAAGTACCATATGAACAAGGGGAACTTGTAGCCTACTCTATGGAACCTGCTCTAGCAAGGGGATAGGATTAGATGTGGTCCCAGAGGTCCCTTCCAACCCCTATGACTGATTCTGTGATCCCACTGTGCTTCTCCTCCAGCTCTTGCTTTCAGCTGAGATTTACAGTGAAACCCAAAGGATTTAACTTTCTAGCCCTGAGCTAACACAGCTTGAAGTGATGCAAATGCATGACCTGACCCAAATCTCAGGAACAGGTAAGTATTGCATCACACAGAGCTGGCTGCCTCCTTTGCCCCTCTCTGAGAAACTTTGCTTTTTTGTCACCCTCCCCAGTTGCTTTTGACAGAGAAGAATGTACTACAGAATCATCAAGGTTGGAAAGGACCACTAAGATCATCTAATCCAACTGTCAATAGCCCAACCAGCAGTTGGGCTCAGCTTTACAGCTTTACTAACCAGTGGTGCTCATTGTCACCGAGATGGAGAGGCACTGCTGCTCTTACTTTATACTGGTGCAAATTATCACTGCTTTGCAACAATCTGAAATGTTGCAGCTCAAACCCAGCTCTGTTCCAAGCTCTGTTCCAAGCAGAAGGTTTGGGGAAGGTAGGGAGGAGATAAATGGTGGGAAAAGCTTTGCCGGTGTCACACAGTTTAATGATTACAGAATCATAGAGCCATTAGGGTTGGAAAGACCAATAAGATCCAACTATCAACCCATGCCTGTGACCACTCTAGACCATTTCACTCTGTGTGACATCTTTTCTTAATGCCTCCAGGGATGGGTGTCAGCATTTGTAATGTGACAGGCATCCATCCTGCGCCCCTCCTCTCTCCCCCTCACTCCCCCCCATTCTGACTGCCAGCATCCCCATACTGCTGCCAGCAAGGAGTAATTGGGTTTCACAACCTTTCCAGGCTCCCACAAGATTACTGGAGGGAGAGGAATGTGCCAGAGAAAATATCCCAACTGCTGTTAAAAGGCATGACTTTCTCTACTCCTTCCCTCCCTATGTCACCCTGGGGTGCCTTTGCCCTCCTGGCCTCCCCTTCATGTGCAAATAATTGTAGATGTGATAAGCAGGAGCTGTATGGCTTTCCTATGAAAGAGCTTGTTGCTTTTCCTCACCGTGCTCCTGGGACAGAACTAGCCACTTGATATCTGAACAATAAATCTCATGGCTGTCCAGGACACACCCTTTGCACAAGGCAGTAATGAGCCTGCCAGATTCTTTTTCTGTCTGGGTGAAGAGTGTGCCAGCCAGCTGTAGTATCTGTAAGTTGTTTTCCAGGAGGGTCCAGGTAGCACGGGAGTCTCAATCAAATCTGTTTCACCCAACCCTTTGAGTCCCTGAATTTATTTCTCAGTGCTTGGAGATGAAACCTCAGATGAAGGAATCACCCTACACATCTTGGGAAATAAAATCATTGCATCACTAAGGTTGGAAAAGACCACTAATATAATCTAGTTCAACTCTCAACACATCCCCACCATGTCCACTAACCATGTCCCTCAGTTGGGTGCTGGGCAGGAAGGTTGGGAAATCTCCCTCCTTGCTCCTCCTGCTCCTAGAAAGTATGAAATCCTTGTGAGGCAAGGTTAATTTAAGCCATTTGGATCCATTCTTTGTTTCCAGTGATGCCATGAAGTGAGAGCATCACTTAAAGAGACATGGTCCTGGGTGGTGGGGATGGTGGTTGGTTTGCTATTGAATTATCTCTTCTTGATTGAGGTGACACTAGGAATGCTGAAAGTGGGAATAACTGATGTTCTTTGCTGCTCTTTTTTGGGGGCACCATGACTCCAGTCATGTTTTACTTCTAGCAAGAAGAGCTCCTACAAATTCTCTGCAGAAGATCTCACTGCATTTGACACACAAGGGATGGTGTCTTTGCGGAGCACTTGCCTTGGTTTCTCTCCCAGGCTAATTACAAGCCTCCTGGACTCTTTCAGGCGGCTTTGGCAGGTGCTCTGCTTTTCTAGCTCCAGCACCGGGGAGCTCCGGCCACAGCCGTCAAGTCTTTCCCCAACTATTAGAAAGTGTCTTCCGTTGCTGGAATCTGGGAAGTGAAAGGGACCTACACAAATAAACTTCTCAAGGGCAGGGAGTCAAAATATCCCTGGGCATGTTTGGTGGAAAAAAGTTAACCAGATTGAAGCCTTGGACTTACTGCTGACTTGCTGCTGACCCAATCTCGTTGACAAGATACGGTGTTACTAATTGGAGTTGCAGGCAAATAGCCTGAGAATATTTAGCAGAAGTTTGCCCATCTCAGTGGCTGAGACCTCCCTGGGCAGCGTCACGAGAGCAGATCATGCTCTTTGGAGAGCTCTGCAGAAAGCTGAATGAAATCTCTTCAGGATGTGTTTGCTTGCCAAGCTGCCTTGAAAGCCAAGGCTACTGTGCAATGCTCAGATGGAGAGGATGCTGCAGCAAACCATGCTTTCTTGCTCTCTCTCTGGTCTTCTTCCAGCCACAAACTTCATTTTTCAAGAACATAATGCCTTTGGGCATGTAGCTAGGGCCTTGGCCAATACTCTGGGTTTGGGTTTTATTGCTAAGGATAATGTGTGGAGGGGTCTCAGCTTCCCACAATGGCCTTGGGAGCATGGAGGTTCATGAATAGTGGAGCTACAGCAGGAGGAAGCCTAAATCCAGATTTCTTTTCTCAAATTTAGTCCTACCCATAGCATCATCACCTGGGCAGGAGCAACAGCTTCACTATGAAGTGAAGCACATGGTCCTAAACCTCACCCCAATTAGAACTGCATGGTTTTGGAGATGCTCACCATCCTGTTCCACCAGCTAGATGATTAATTTTGTATCACAGCAAAGCAATTGTGGCTCTTTTGGGTGCATTCACAGCATTTCATCTGTAGAGCAGGAGCCGTCTGTTCCTGTAGTGCCTGGCAAGTTGATTCACAAGATCTCATGGCAGCGAACATCCCATCTGCTTGCTTCCCTCGGCTCGAAAAGCAAGCAGAAAGCAGTGCTGGCGCTGGCCCAGAACAGAAGCTATGGGATTCCTCCTCAACAGCGTGACAGCAAATGCTTGTCTCACACAGGGCTAGTGCTGGGAGGCTCTCGCCTGCTGAGCCAGCAGCAAAGCCCATCCTGTTTCAGGAAGAACTTGCCTTGGGCTGCCAGAATTCCTGCACCTAAGTGACTAAGTGTGCTGGAAAGCACCTTTGGTACATGCCAGGGTGGTGGAAATAGGGCTGCCAGTTAACAAATTTGCTCATGCACATGGTACCATGCTTTGAAGAGGTGGGTAGTACCTGACAGAGGGGCTGTGCACTCCCCTCAATCTCCTTGAAAGGCTGAGATCATCTCCAAGGTAAGGTGAGGCACATTTAGATTGTGCCCCATATGGATGAAGTGTGCTCCTCAAGGTCCCTGGAGTCTCACAACTGAAACCCCCTTGCTTGGAATATGCAGTTTTTTTGTTTTTGTTTCTTAATTCAAGTTATGCTGTGCTAACGAGCAAGTGGGAGCAAGATGCCTGACCATTCCTCATGTGCAGCCTCCTGGCATGGTCTTGCCCACGGTGAGACCACTGCAGGAATGCAGAGCAGCCCAGCAGTTCTCCGCGGAGCAATGATGGCAAACAGCCCACATTGCACAAGTGGGGTTTTCCCATCAGACTCTCCAACAGCTATAAATAACAGGAAACACTTTGTCATCTCTGCTCTGGAGAAGGTCATGAGCTGGATTCTGTGGTCTTTGGAGTCGTAATGAGGATGGAGATGTCTGCAGAAGTCTCATGGGATAGCCTGCTTGAGGCCTTTGATTCCCTGGATGAAGAAGTCTTGAGCACCAGCCTTTGACAAAGATGCTTTAGCCACCCTAGTGAGATTAGTTTATTCTTTTCCTCATTCAAAGAATCACAGAATGGATTGGGTTGGAAGGAACCCTAAAGATCATCCAGTTCCAACTCCCTGCTGTGGACAGGGTTGCCACCAGCTAGATCAGACTGTCCATCGAGGAAGCTGGTTCCTCCTGAGTCATCCCTGAGTCTGATGGACAAATCCTTTGACTCCTAGGTACCTATATCCTCAAAATGGCATTTGTCTTAGGCATGTCTTGCGGAGAGCACTGTCTATAAATGCATGGATGCCACAGTAAGGCTCCTATCAAAGCTCTGCTTTTTCCCAGTTGCCATTCTCTCTATGCTCATGGATGGTACTTTGGTTAACGTTAGGGATGTGTCCTACATTCCTTCTGAAGTTAGTATGAGGGATGGAGAGAGGCTTCCAGAATTTGTTTTGCTCCACAGATGGGAAATGACCTTTCTCTGTATATTACTTAGAGAAGGAATAAAATGCAAAAATAGTGTTTGTCCAGGTCTAGCTCCTGTGGAATCAAGTCACACACACATTTTCTGGCTAGCAATAGTGATGGATCTCTTTCTGGGCTGTATTATTTCCCATTGGGCATCCCCGGCTTCTCTCCTCATGCTTCTCTCTGCACACTCCGAGAGTTTGCTGAGACATCTCAGCAGCTTTCTCTGTTTGTGGATTGCTGGGTGGAGAGCTGTGCAGGGAGGAGGCAGACGTCTGCTGCCGCTCCCTTTTCCCCAGCAGCTGCAGGAATGCTTTGATGTTTTCTCTTCCAGCCCCTAGCACCCCGGACCAGGATTAACCACCAGTCAGACCCCTCCACCACCTCCAAATAAATCTCCAGAACACAGACAAGGCCTGCTCAGAGAGGTCCTAGCATTCCCTGCTTGCAGGATAAGAGTTAAAAATAATTTCTCCCCTTGCACCTGCTCCTCCAAAGCCAAATCTGAGTTTTATTTTTACAGCTCAGATTTCCTGGTGATTGTTTCCACTGACAGATGAGGCATAGGAACAGGGAAGAATAAAAAAAAATCACACGTCTCAGTGGCACAAAGAGGATAGGCAGCATGGAAAGTGCTTATGCTACGTGTGGATTGGAGGGAGCCTTTCCTCTCCTTATAACCACGTTTCAAATTGAGGTAGAAATGATGGTCCTTAGTAAAAATGCATGATTTTGCTCCATTCTGCACTTTTCTTTCAAGGAGTGAACAATTGCAAATGGAACTGGGTGTTTTTTGGGAGTGTTATTTTTGCTTGTGAGTGGTTTCCTAGGTCGGAGTTAGCATGTGCAGATCCATGAAACAGAGAGGAAAGCCTGGCTCAGCCCCAGTTAAATGGTTTCAATGAGGCTGATTTTTATTTTTTTTAAGTGTGTTTATGTTTCATAAGCTTATTTTAAAACACATATATACAAGAGCAGGCTTATTTATAAGGCAGAATAGCTTACTGTGTCCTTACCTGACTGGAGTGTCAAGGAAGCAGCTTTTTTTTTTTTTTACTTTTTACAAGCATAGTTTAAAATAAAATACTGTTTTGCTGCACCCCAGTGAATCTGCCCAAGAGGAGGTCAGGGCAAGGTCTTGTTTTCTGACTGTGAAAAACCCTTCTGCTTGTTTACAGAGCATCTTCTTGCCAGCCATCATTTTAGGGCAATCTGTTAATGACAGCTATAGGTAAAAAAAACTCATTTCCATCCTCTAGAGTCTTGGCATGCCTGCACTGCTCAAATCCCAAACCAACACAACTTCCCAGAATAATGCACTTGGGTATTTTCCATCTGTAGAGCTGGATCTGCTGGGTGACCCATTCAGTTGAGGTCTTGGCAGGCTTTCTAGCTCCAAATCCCCAAGGTAGATTCATCAGAAAGCTTTTTTGGGGTGATGGATGTTATTTTCCTGTTAGTCCTGCTGGGTAAACCCTTGCTGTCTGCATCCAAGGAGCTTTTCTACCAAGAACAGGGTAGATCCAAGTGAGGAGGAGGAAGAGGATGCCCATGACCAAGGGAGGATTTTATTCTTTGTTGTCTTAACCATTTGTATTGACAGGAAGGTGGAAAGCACCTTACTTTGATGCATAAAAGTTTCAGGTGCATGTAAGTATGGTGAGGTATTAAGTATGGACCTTAATGACTGGACAGAACAGGCAAGGAGAGCCCAAGGAATAAAATCAACCATTAATTCACACGAAAGCAAAATGAAGCACGTAAAACTCATCTTATACAAGGGAGGAGAAGCCTGTAAATGTTCATATGCCTACGCTGAGATTTTTTTTGCCTCTAGCAAGCTTCCATGAAGCACATGATCATAATGGTTATGAAGATGAAAACCTAGGAGGTAGGAACGCGAGCAGCCACCATTTATTTATACCCAAATAGCTGAAGCAGACATAGAATGAAGGACTTTTTTTTTTGATCCAGCAGAGCTGTAAAACCAAAGCCCTGACCACTGGTGGTTATTTAAAGACTTCCTGCTATGGGAAGGTGTTTGGCCTATGTTCAGGCTGGGTGACTGCTCTCTGCAAAGCCAAATAAACAGAAGCCACTTGAACTTTCCACCTTGTGGGCTCAGCCTCATCCCTTGCTACAAGTAAGGCTCCTGTGCATTTCAGATGGGCTTTGCTGATGGGATCTGGGGTGACCACCATGCTGTGGGGTGCTTTTCCCTTCACCCAAAGGAGGAGTTTGGTGCTGCCATCCGAGTGCTTGGAGCTGGAAGGCAGAAGCTGGGCGGGAAGGTCTGTGTCTCCAGGATGGGCTGGGATGCCCTGCATGTGGTCTGCGTCCTCAAATGACTGTGGGCAGGGCAGCAAGGCAGGAAATTATATCCTTTAATGCTAGACGTGTAGTTTAGATGCTAATTTCCCAAGAGGAGCACAGTTGAGATATTTCCGAGTAGCTGGGACCAGGAAACTTGTCCATCCATCATGGACCTACTGGAGCGAGTCCAACAAGTGGCCATGAAAATGGTGGGACTGGAACACATCAGCTTCCAAGAAAGAGAGCTGGGACTGTTCAGCCTGGAGAAGAGGCTCAGGGAGATCTTAACAATGCCCAAAGAGGGAGAGATACGAAGAAGACAGAGGATGGCTTTTTTCATTGGTGCCCAGTGCTAGGCCAAGAGGCACAAACTGGAGCCCAGGAGATTTCCCCTGAACATCAGGAAGCTCTCCTGTGCTGTGCAGGTAACAGAGCACTGGCACAGGTTGCCCAGAGAGGTTACTGTACCCAGAGAGGCTGTTGGCTCTCCTCTTTGAAGATCTCCAAAAGCCGCCTGGATATTGTCCTGGGCGCTCTGTGTATGTGTCTCTGCTAGAGCAAGAATTGGACCAGAATGACCCAGAGGTCCCTGCCAACCTCAACCATACTGTGACATGAATCGTGAAACATCAGGCACTCACCTATATGTATTTCCATACTTTTATTAGGATTTATTTAACATGCTGCATGCCTCTCCCTGCTTCTGGACCGTTGGAGACACAAGACGTTTTGGCAACCCATGTAAACCTGTATGGGGTGCACCTCCACAATGGCTCCCCGCTGCCAGCAGCAGCCCTGTGGCCTGGGAATTTTTGCAAGACTTGGCAGTGGGGCTGTTGTGGGATTATTTCACACAGGACCCAAAAATACTGTCGTCAGGGTAGCACTGGTTGGTTCAAACGCAGGGTCAAGTCCCCAAGAAGTCGAGACTGTTGATGGACAAACTTAAGCATATTCAAATGTTTCATCTGATTTTCTTGGATTGCAAAGTTTCCAAGGGAGCCAAAAAGCTCGCTTCTCTTCTTGTTTGCTTTGCAGACCAGCGAGACAGCTGGGTTCAGTGAAATTAGGAAGCTCAAGTTCTTGTAGCAGAGGGGGCAACTGGAAAAGCTCAGATGTCTGTTTCAAAGTCCATACGATCAGTCCAAGATGTCATGCCTCAGTCTGCTGCCCTGTCTCTGCTCCCTGCCTGCATTCAACATCAGTGCGGATGGTTCAGGCGTGAGGCAGCCCCGACCTTGAAATCCTGGCTTGAAATCTCTCTGAATGTGTAGCAAAGCAATGAATCTGGAGGCGTTTCTCTCAGTAAAGGTCGAGTTGGGAACACGCAGGCGTTTCTGAGCTCCTGTGTGCCAGCACTGAGTTTGGATGAAAGCATGGGAGATACCGGGTGCGACCAGAGCATGGTTTTAAACTGTGAATGAACTCTGAAATAATAGCAAACTTGAAGCAAGCCTGTGTTTTGGGCCAGGCTGGCCGTGAATCAGCTTTGGAAAAATGAAAGATGAAACTTTCTGACTTCAGCTGAAGTTATGAACTTATAAACTCTCAATTATCCAATTAACTGGAGGCAAGCCAGAGAAAAACATTTTTCGAGGCGAGCATATGGGGTGGCTGCATGAAAGTGAACTCATTCAAAAAGGCGTGATTTGGAGACAAGTTATGCTTTAAAATCTGGTGTTTTAAAGACCGGGTTAATCCTACATGCAGTTTGCTTGCTATGGGTTCCTGAGCTCCTCTTGAGCATCCTCAGTCCCATTGCTCCTTGCTAAAACGTATGGGAACAATAAAACACATAGAAAATGCTGTCTTCAGTAGGTTGGTTACCTGGAAAAATTTCTTCCCAGCAGTGGTAAGGTATTGGAACAGAGTGTCAGGGAGGTGGTGCAGTCACCACCCAGGGAGGTTTCCAAGAAAAGAGTAGATGTGGCACTGAAGGACATAGTTTGGTGGGCATGATGGGATGGGTTGACAGTTGGAACTGGATGATCTTAGTGATCTTTTCCAATCTCACTTATTCTCCATGAATGAGATTGGTGGGATGGAATTGGAATTGGTACAGGGACAAATTTGGTGATGGTCTCCTTCTGTTCTTCTTTGACCATCTTAGCTTTCAAAGAGGGGCATTGTGCACACAACTTGGCAGCAGCTCTTCCCATGAGATGGTGGAAGTGCTACCAGAGAATTTTTTTGAGTTCTGTTTGTTTTAGTCAAGTGGGCAGGTAAAGGATGGGTTTTATTGGTTCCTGGGTATCAAAGGGCTGCACCTCTCATAACCGTCTGCTGGGAATTGCCCTCATCCTTGGGGCTATGGCTGTGAGCTGGGAGGATTGCCAGGATGTGCTGTAGGTGAGGAGATGGTGTCACCGTGCTACTGCTGGTGGCCCTAGTGTCTGTCCCTTCTCTGTGTTTCCAGTGCTGAGGGGTATGCTTTGCAGCAGGATGGTCATTTGAAATAGCTTTTGGGGACTTTAGGAAAATCAATATGCAAAAACCTTGACTTGCTTTGGATTGAGCCCAGGTGCAAAACACAGCCTGCATTGACAGGAGCTGGAGATCCAAAGTTCCCAAAGTCTTGTTGGTGTCATTGCTGGGCAGAGTAAATGCAGCCCATGGGTAATGCTTGGGGAAACTCATTTTACTGAATTTCTAGTAATCTAGTTTCTATCCTGCTCAGGCCTTACTAATGTCTGTAGAGAGGATGTGTTCCATCTTACTGAGAGTGCCATTTGCAGTAAATTTGGAAATGGAACGGGGAGGGTTCTTTTCAAGCAGCTGATAATGTTGCTGGGGAGCAAGCAGCTGAGTTTCATGTCATGCTGGTGTCTTCAATTAGCGCTCATTTAGCATCCCTTGGCTGCTTGTCCCTACCTCATGCTGCCCACTGTGCTGTGCCAGGGTGATTGCAGATGGGCTGGGATTGGCTTCAACTGAAAATAATGCTTTTTCATTTTCTGCCCCCAAGGTAGGATCAAGCTCCTGAGTGCAGTTGCCCAGGAGGGAGCAACCAACAAGAGCTCATAAGAAGTTCTGGGTTCTGCAGGGATGGAGGAAACCCCCAGTTTTGCTGTCAGCTTTTCAGTGTTCCCTTGCTGATGGGGCTGAACAAAGCTAGGATTTCAGCTGACTTTTTGCTGAAGCAGATGAGCCCCATTGCTGTAACTAAGAGGACATCTTTGGTAGCCCTCATCTCCCCCTGCCCAGGCTGGACTGCAGGTACAACCCATCCCTGGGCTGGTTTTATTCTTAGTTCTCATGTGCCAAATCTGCAGGATACGTTTGCCAAGTAGTAAAACGTCCTTTCTGCTGGCTGCTCTAAGTATTCTATGCACAACTCCTTTAGGAGTGCTTTTTTTTTGCTGAGATAGTTAAAATTGTATGGATTTCAGTACAGAGCCAGGTATATTAATAGGCATGCCCTCATTAAGTTGCACTGAGTTTGTAAGGGAGGAACTGAACAGCATTAAGCGCTGGGTATTTCTGCATGGTCCCCAGCAATTCTCCCAGCGTTATATTTTCTGTTTGCAATAGCTGGGCTCTTTAGGAAGCAGAAGGAAACAGAGGTGGAAAGAAATGTAGGTGCAGGAGGAAGAATTGGGAACAGCTGTGTGTCCACCAGCCTGAAACCATGTCGTGTCCCTCTAACCCCAAAGCAGAGAAACCACTCCCAATGACTTCTGCTTTCCTAAGGAGAAAGGGGTGATGGGGATGCCCAGCCCAGCCTACAACAGGGTGTGTGCCAAAATGCATTGAGGTGAACCTGAAAATAAATATTTGCTATTTTCATCATCACGACCGATGAATTTACACTCACAGCTTAATTGATGCAAGCTGGGGAAGCTCATTCATTTTCAGCCTGGTTAGAGCCTGCTCCAGCGCAGCAAGGGTGGCCAGGAAATGCCACCCACGCTGAGGTGTCAAGATGTCACTGAAACGATGGGGAGCAGAGCAGCTTGCGTGTCTCCAGTCCATCAAAACTTCCCCCGCGGGGCTGGGAAGGATGCAGTGCACACGTGAAATGCAGAGTCCTGCCTGGCCCGTCCCTGACAGATCTGGCTGTAGGAGCTGAGGAAGTTTTCCTGCTGAGCAGGGTGGGGAAGCTTTGCATCTCAGCCTTGATTTAATTTTCAGGTGATAGAAGTGTTTGCTTCCCTGCCCGGCACGTCTGAGCAGCCAACACGTCCAAACACTTCCCTTTCTTTAGGGAATTTGAATTTCCCTGTAAACAGCACTGGTTTTATGCAAATATCCTAATGAAAGAAAGCCAAAGCATGCTCATGATTCTTGGGCAATTCTGTAGAAATCAGGTGCTCCCTTATAAACCACATACTGCCATCCATGGACTCCTGCGGCCTTAAAATCACTGTGTGATGACCACTTCACCTCCGTGTAATCCTAAAAGTCTGGAAAGGTGCAGTGTCCTGCTGCTGGTTTGCTTTCCCTTGGTGCACCATTCCTATGGGATGTGTGTTGTGGTTTAACTCAGCAACGCAGTTGTTTTCTCCCTTCCCCTCTTCCCAGTGAGATGAGGGAAAGAATCGGAGAAAAGAGAAGTAAAACTCATGGGTTGAGATAAAATTAATTACTAAGATAGAGAAAAGGAAAAGGATAATAGTAACAATTGCATATATATGTGAATGTATGTAACAAGTGATACACAAGCAATTGCTCACCACCCCCCATCCAATGCTCATCTAGCAACCCCAGCAGCAGAAGAGAGGGTGATGAATCCCACCCCCTTCAAAACTCCTTCCACATGACGTCATATGGTATGGAATACCCCTTTGGCCCTCAATCAGCTATCCTAATTCTGTTACCTCCCAGCTCCTTGAGCCCGTCATTGTAAAGGCTTTGGCTCAGTGCAACACTGCTTAGCAGCAACCGTAAACATCAGTGTGTTATCAGCATTGTTTTTCCCCTAGAATCAAAACACAGCATCATCCCAGACAATCTGAAGAAAATTCCATCCCAAGTGAAACTGTGACAGTGTGGCATCCCCACTTTTTGCGGTGTTCACATGATGCCCTGTAGCATCCGCTTTGTTGCTGTAAGCAAAGGGTTTCTCAGCTGTAAACCTTTAATCTCTTCTTTCCTCCTCTTCCTGCCGTTCCCTCGAAGACGTCATACTTCTTTAGTGCTCTCCAAAATCACCTGGACACAGTCCATTGTGGCCAGCTGTGCAGTGCTACACAACATCCTCCTTGCTTTCTCTGCCTGGATGGGAAGTTGGTGGGCAGCAGCATCCTGTAGAGTTTCTGGTGTCTCCTATTCAGAGCAGGCTTTTTTTGTTCATATGAATAATTCACTGGCTTTTATGAAGGCCAGGCTGGATGGGGCCTTGGGCAGCCTGATCTAGTGCTTGATCTAGCAGTTGGCAACTCTGCCCACAGCAGGAGGGTTAGATCTGGATGATGTTTGTGGTCCCTTCCAACCCAAGGCATTCTGTGATTCAATGATGAGGGCACTGCTCAAGCTGAGCACTGGTCTTGGAGGCTTTCAACACCATGCAGTCCCAATGCACATGGCTGGTTGATGATCTGAGAGGTTGGGTGCCCTGTCCATGAGTGCTTACGTCTCCATGTGTTTGGTAATGATTACACGTAGTTCAGCAAAACATCTTTCTTCTGGAGCACCATCTCCTTTCTTGCTCAGGCTATTTCTTCCAAAGCAATCCTTGATCCTGCCACCTCCTTCCAGTTTCGTTCCTCATCTCCCTGGTGGATCGGACATAAAGGACAGCTGTGACTTTCATCATTTTGTTCCCTCTGATCTTTTATTTGAAAGAAAACCACCTTTATTTGCTCTGCAAGCTCTGATGGGTAGAGGAGGCCAGCACAGCATCTCTCAATGCCGGGCTTTTGCGCAAGAGTAGCTGCGGGTCAGAACAAAGCCCTGCTGGGTTTTGTCCCTGCTCATCAGAAAGCGGCAGGTCAGAGGCACTCACAAGCCCACTTTTATCCCCAGAGCTTTGTCTTCATGCTGTGTTTGCAGAGCAATGTCCCAGGATAACCGAGAAGCTCTTGCTGTGGCTTTTTGCTAGAGCTAAGGCTTCTGGATGAGCTTTTCAGAGGAAAACTCTGTTATTTGTCCTCTACATGATGTGGGCTTAGGGTCCCAAAGCATAAACCACACATCATCAGTGGAAAGGCTGCCAAGAGGAGCAGTTTCTGCTGAGTGGTGACAACAGTCAAGTGTGGTGAGGATGAGGAGGAGCTATCCCAGAGTTTTCCACACAGCACCATCCTCATGGGCTGGTGGTTGTTTTGAAGATTGCTTTGGTGCCTAGCAAGAGGGAGAGGACTTGTTGCATTGCCAGCAACCAGAAGTGCATGTCAGCCTGCCTGGCAGCCTTTCAGCATCTAAATGGGTGCTATAAGAAAGAAGGGGACAGATTCTTCAGGAGGGTCTGTTGTGATAAAACAAGGGGAAATGGGCTGAAACTAAAGGAAGATTTGAATTGTAAATAATAAATAATTGTACAGTAAGGGTGGTGAGGCACTGGAACAGGTTTCCCAGAGAGGTGGTGGATGTCCCGTCCTTCAAGACATTCATGGTCAGGTTGTACAGGAGTCTGAACAATGTGGTGGAGCTGTAGATGTCCCTGTTCATTGCAGGGGAGTTGAACAAGATGACCTTTAACAGTCCCTTCCAGCACAAACGGTTCTGTGTTCATGGGGAGAAACACATAGATCCAACCCTGGAGAACATCCTGATTACAAACATTTGGAAGGACAGCCACCAAGAGCACATGCTCTGGATGATGGAAGTAACTTAAAGATGGGGTGGGAACTATGAACTCTCTCAACTTGGTGCCAGTAGGGGCTGCTTTTCTTTAGTGTCTGACTTCTCTGAGCAGTCTGGCTTGGTGCCACCGGAGAATATCTCTCTGTAGAACTTATCACAAAACACTCCGGCAGAGCGTGTTTTCCCAGGTTTTCCATATTGCCATCCTCAACATATCACAGGACAGTGTGTACTTTGAACACTGCCCACAGATCGAAATCCACCTGTTGAGTAGGTTGAGTTCCCGTTTTCGTCAACAAACGTCCATCAAAGCCACCGACAGCTGTTTGGCGATGAGGTTGTGCAAGACTTGCTGCTGATGCAAAAAAGATGACCGGTGCCCTTTTGTTCAGGGCTGCTCTGCTGTCATTGGCTTCCCAAAACGGTAGGACCAAGTGGTGAGAGGTGCTTACACAGCAGGTCCCACCACGAAGCAGAGCCATGTGAATCATAAAATCATTGAGGTTGGAAAGACCAGTGATATCATCTAGTCCAACTGTTGACCTATCACCACCATGGCCATTAAACCATGTCCCTGAGTATAGTATCTCCACATTTCTTGAACACCTCCATGGACAGTGACACCACCACCTCCCTGGGCAGCCTGTTGCAATGCATTACCACTCTTTCTGAGAAGTTGTTTTTCCTAGTATCCAACCTGAACTTCATCTGGAAAAACTTAAGGCCATTACCTCTGATTGTTCTCTGATTCCTGCCCTTTCCCCATAGTGACAGTAGCTGCCCATGTTTCTTATGCTTCCCCAATAAGAAGCATTACTCCCCTCGTCTTGCCCTTCGGACACCTGCCACGAGTAAACTTGTACAAAACACTGCAAGAAACCGAAAGAGCAGAGGTCAGATGTTTAGCTGCGCTGGGTATTTGGGGTTAGAAAGGCACCAGGCTTGAGGTGCTCAAGGGAGATGACTTGCACCAGAGTGGGCTTGTGCCTCTACGTGTACCGGGGGCAGGAATGATGCTTCAGATTTTATCTTTCCACAGATTTTTTTGGGTGAGGCAGGAAGCTTGGAAATGACCCCTCATTTGAACTTTTCTGACTCCTGTCACCAAAAACAATCCCTGAAGGAAGTGAGGGGACCCAGCACCCAGTATTTCTAGCTCGCTTTGGAACTTGGGGATCCGCCATCTCCAAATAGTCAACCGTTTACACTCCCCAAAAAACACTCTGCATATTTGGGAGGCAGCCAGCCTTCGGCATGCAATTACCATTCCCTGCAGAGCTGGCCTCTTCCCCCTCACACCACCTCTTTTTTTTCCTTCTTCTCCTTTACATCCAAGCCAGGAAAAGCCTCTGACGTTGGCTCCACAGCCACAAGCTGGTGGGGGAAGGCAGCAGAGAGGATATCCCAGATCATAAAACAAAGTCCACACCGCCCATAAGTTAACCCACTGCTGGGCATGGGATGGGGGCTGTTTTCCCCCAAATACTGAATGTTTGGTGCCTGTTTTGCATTTTTCATGAGCTTCACCCACTTGCTGAATCTCTTCGGGTGCAAGCAAAAATTGTTAGCACACACCCCGAATTCGGATTGCTCGGGGGTTGGGGAGAAACATGAAAACAGCAGTAAAGGGCTGTCTGGAGCATCTCGTCTCATCTCCAGGGCTGTAGGTGCCTCTCTTCAAAGAATAGAGCTGCAAATAAAAGATAAAAAGGAGTTGATCATGTTACCCAGGCCTCGGGTGCATTCCCTGCTTGCACAATGCTGGGAGGACTGTGCTTTTCTTGTTATCTGTCTGTCTGTCTGCCTAACTATCTGATCTTCCCCATTCCTCCCTCTTTCCCCTCCTCCCATGCTTGCCAGTCTCCACCCTGACACCGTGCCAGCATCCTTGCTCCTTTCCTAAATACCACCAAACTCCTTCAAGTCTGATTAGGGCTGTAATATGAGGAGCCATACAGTTCTTTTCTCTGAGTCTGGGTGTGAGCTGCTGTTTGCCATGTGCTGTAAAGGAGGTGGAGGAGATGCAGAAACTCCTCAGCCCCTCTCTCCATCCCAGCACCCAGAGCAGGATGTACAGACTGCTGCCTTTAGCTCTGCCCCCCAAGCACTGCTCCTGCAGTGTTTCTTGTTTTTGTATCTCTCCTCCTGGACCTTTCCTGTCAGATTCCTGCTTCCTTCCGCACAGATGTGGCTGGAGGAAATCTCAGCGCGATCGCTTTCCTCCAGCAGGCCCCACTTCTTCTCCATGTCTTGGGGCACAGGGGTGGTGGTGCGTCCCTTGTAGACCTCAGTGTGATCAAGGGTGTACATGGCAGTGATGGACTGGTGCAAAACTTCTACATGAGAGTGACTCAGAAACTTGTATTCAGTTTTCAGGGTGTCAGGCTGGAAATGCTCTTGGTGCAGCTGGAGTTGGGAGCAGAAAAAGAAAGACTCCGTCATAAGGGAAATGGACTGGCATCATCTTGCTACTTGGGATGAAGCCAGGAGAGTAGCTGAGCAAATGTAGCACAGATGGGTGTTTTGTTAAGTTTTTCTGAAGGTGAACTTTGAACGTGAGATGTGCTCACTCAGGAGTTATATTTATATACGGGTAAGATACGTATCGTCTGGGTGAGTAAGGCCCTTTGTTTCAAGTGCTGCTGCTAAAACCCATGTGGAGCAACAATTTGGCTCCGCAGAGCTTCCTCTTCCTTTGCTTGGGGAGTTGCTGTGTTTAGGAAAACCTGACTTAGCAGCTGCATCCAACTAACAGCAATGTAAAGCTTAACACCAGCCAGTCTAGCAGTCTGGCATCTGCTCATCTGTCCAGTCCCTATTATTAACTGCATCAAGGAAGACCTGATCTCTATTTTTCACCACAGTACTAGAAGGACAAGTAGCTCCATCCCTGCCATTGCTGGTCCATCCCCATATGGCTTTAATAAGGCCAACGCATGCTAGACGGAGCAATCACACTGCAAATAAATAATTAGGAAGAGAGCCCAAGAGAGCCCAAGAGAGCTCCCCTCTGCTCCAAGATGGCCCCAAGTTGCACCAGGAGGTGTTTAGATTGGATATAAGCAATGATTTATTCAAAAAGAGAGTAATCAGTTACTGAAACAGGATGCCCAGGTGGAGTCATCATCTCTGGAGATATTCAGAAGACATGTGGACATGGCACCGAGGGTCATTGTTCAGCGATGGGGCTCAGTAGGTCAGGTTGATGGCTGGACTTGATGATCTTGAAGATCTTTTCCAACCAAGATGATTCTCTTACTGCAACCTCACCATGCCAGAGTATGCTCACTCTGTATCCTCACTGGGCTCTTGGTTACAAAGCGTACATGCTTAGATTTCTACAAAAATCTATCCCCATGGTAAATTGGAGCTGTAGGATGACTTCCAGCTCATGGCTTCACTGGAGGACTTGCTCCAGGCTTATGCTGCCCCTAAACCAAGGCACTTCTTTGTGTCTGAGCTCTCCAGGCCTCCTGTCCCTAGGTTTTTTAGCACAGAAGACAGCACAAGGCTCTTTCCTGCACCTTGGTGTGCACCAGGATCCAGCCATGGTCATCCCATGCTTGCAAGACTCTCACACCCAGCAGCGTATCATGGTATGTAACCCAAACAGCAAATTGCAATGGCTTAAGAACACAAAACCTCCAGAATGCATGGAGACTGGGGGGGGGGGGGGGGAAGACACCCATCCAGACAAGCTGAAGTCCATGTGTGCATGCAGAGGTAAGGTTTTCAGCACAAATTGGGGCAAAATGAAATTCTGTTGTGCTGTCAGCCAAGCTGAGCTGCAGGATGAAGGCACTTGGGGCCACGTGGCATATCTCCAGTGTTTGTCCCTTGCTGTGCAGTGGCTGGGCGCTAGGAAAGAATGGCCCCATCAAGTGCCACCATGGCAGTGATGGGCTGTTCTCATTCCTTTGTTGTCCTCTTTCAACCCAGCAAAATCTCTTCCTATATCAGAGCCAAACTGCAGATATTAGGGTCACAGCGTTGTGTGCATTGTGGGGAGATAGTCCCCATCCCTCCCTGTGCTCTGGTGTGGCAGGCTTGTGGTGGCACTGGGGATAGAACAGAGTATCCAGCTCCTCCACTTGCCCACACTAGATTTCTTTCATTGGGCTTCATCTCAACGAGTTTGGGCCAGAAAGACCAGCACTGTATCACTACAGATCTTTGTCCCGGACTTGCTTATTGCATATAGAATCATAGAATCATTTGAGTTGGAGGGGACCCTTAAAGGCTGTCTAGTTCCAACACCCCAGCAGTGAAGAGGGACATCTGGAGCTAGGTGCTGCTATATCTCTGTGCTTCATCCTGCTTCCCTGTGGCTCTGCAGTCTGAAGGATATTTATTCACTTGGCAAGTTATTAATATTAGCCGAAATACCCTTGTCTGCATTGTTCTGCCATACTTAATATGGTAATCAGCATTGCAGCCTGTATAGCTAGGGATGATTTGTGATTGAAAATCCATTAGGAATTTATGGGCTTTGGGCTGAATTGCCAGGATGTGCAGTTGCCAAAATACTTGAAATGCTTCCACTGGAAATGAGACCTTGTGGGAAATGAGTACTTGCTTTTCTCATACACAGTTCCCATTGAATCTCCATTGCTGGCAGCTAGTACACCCAAGGCAATAAAAATACATGTAATACTCAGGGCACCAATGGAGCACTAACCTTGTGTCAGATGATGATGGATAACAGACTTCAGCTCCTGACACACAGTGCTCACAGCAGCTCAGCATCCCACAGCATTGTTTCGATGGCTGGCTTTAATCTGTGCATGAGGCACTTGCTGCTTTTTGCTCTGCATTGCGAATTGATGGTTGGATTAAATGATCTTTGTGGTCTTTTCCAACTTTAATGATTGTATAATTCCTTCAAACACACCTTGTTGGAGAAGGGTGAAATCTCCCTGCCAGCTTGGAAAACCCCACGTGGAGGATCAGGCATGGAGAGATGGACAAGGGTGGTTTGGGTTATTGCTGGTCTGAAAATCTTCCCCATGTTACCCACAGATAGGAAGGGACATCTGCAGGCAAGAGAAATGCTGCAGAATTGAGGGAGATGGTTTAGTGGGCACAAGTGATGTGTTGATGGTTGGACTAAATTATCTCAATTGGTCTTTTCCAACTTAAATGATTCTATGATTCTATAATACCATGCAGATACAATGGGAGTAAAGCACAGATGTGTCTTGCAAGGATACAGTCTAAGGCAATTTTCACTTTCTGAATCTCTTTAAGCAGGCACCTGTGACTGTCTCGCATTCCTTTCAACTTAAGGCATATGGAGAAGAAGGGAAAAATCTTGCTGCAGAAGATAAATGCCAGCCAGTTTGTCTTGGAAAGCATTCACTTGATGGGTTGCTGGTTTTTCTGAAGTCAATTCTGAGCAAAAATCCCAGCTTCTGTGATCTGGGCAGTAGGTGGTGAGCTGCATAGGGGGGATTTGCAAAACCCACTTGAGACATCGCATTCACCCCTAAGGCTCCAGTATGTCATCAAACACAATTTTAGCAAAGCTTTGCAGGAAACACCAGCTGCTCTGCACCAATCACTGCAGCCTGTATCATTCTGAATGCAGTCTGGCTTTGAATTCCACAAAGGATCAGGGTTTAGCATCACTCAGGCAAAGATCACCTTGAGGAACAGCAGAGCTGGCTACATCCCATCTCGTTTTTTTTTATGGGAAGAAAAAAGTTAGGAGTGAAACGATGGGATTGACACTGATAGAATTGAAGTGATGCCGACAGTGCTGCCAATTCCCAGCTAAGAAGAATGGCTGGAAAAATGAATTGGCTCTGAAAAAATCGTAGAATCATAGAATCATTAAGGTTGGAAAAGACTGCTAAGATGGTCTAGTCCAACCATCAACCCATTTGTCACCATGCCCACTAAACCATGTAAGAAGGAGTAGTCATTCTTCAAACCCTGTGTACAGTGTGGTGTGGATGCCATCATTCCCATCCTTGTGTCCCGCTTCCACCTTCTTCATGATCCCTTACCAAGAAAAACAGGGTTTGATTGGACCATGGTGCCAGAATCCCTTTGGTTTGTGCTCTTTTCCAGCTCCCATCTCCCTCTAAACTCCTTTCCATAAACCCATCCACATGGGGCTGGGCTCTGTGCTGCACACCAGGGCAGCGCCAGGGCTGGCACGTGCTGTGAATAATAAATAATGAGCGCACGAACATTGGGAAAGTCCATAATTTTCACAGCCAACTTGGGCACGTTTCCATTGGAAAGCTTCCCCATGCCACTTCAGCTGCTCCCTGGTTTTGGTTTTTGGTGGTTTGTTTGGTTTTTTTCCACTTCTTCTGTTTCTGTTCATTCCTTGGGTACCACTTGCAAAACAAAGTGGAGAGGGAGCAGAGAGAGAGTGCAGAGCAAGTGGAGTGGCTAGAAATGATGCTTGGGAAGTGTGATGAGCTGCTCAGTGCATGGCCCCTTTCCTAGCCCCTTTTTTCTCTCTTTACATCAGAGGCTTTTAAGTATAAAGCAATGTCGAGGGAATTTTCCAGGCAATGGATGAGAGGAGAGGAGAGGGGATGCATATTCTCCCAGCTCAGGTTACTTATGTACTTATGTTCTATTTTGAGGCTCCAGCCACGCGGTGCTAAGCAGCCACTGACCCAGGGAAGGGACAAGCTTCAAAACAAGAGTCTGATGGGAAATGATAGGTTTCCCTCAACAGAAAGCAGGGCTCAAAGCATTATCACGTTCACCAGTGTCTGTTCAATGTTGACTGGAGGCATGTCCATGGGGGAAATCTTATTTTCTCTGTTCCCTCTGTCTTAATCTTCATGGCCAGAATGAAATTTAATGCTGAACATTTCTGAATATGCAGTTCATAACCACCTTTGGATGTACCTGTGCACAATGGGAGGTCAACATGTTCCAGAACTTGCGTCCTGGGCAAACCCATTGGCTTCCTTCTTCCCATCACCGTCATTGTTATGTGGCCTGACAGTGATAAGGAAAGGGGAAATGGCTTTAAAAACTAGAAGAGTGGTAATTCACGTTAGATGTTAGGAAGAAATTCTTTACTCATAAGCAGTGAGGCTCAGGAATAAGCTGTGCAGAGAAGCTGTGTGTGCTCCATCCCTGAAGGCGTTCAGGGCCAGGTTGGATGAGGCCCTGGACAGTCTGATTTGGTGGTTGGCAGCCCTGCCTGTGTCAGGAGTTTGGAACTAGATGGTCTTTCAGATCCTTTCCAACCTAAGCCATTCTATGATCATGAACGCAAATATGTGTCCCTGCTGTGGGGTACTTTATGGGGAGCAGTATGCTGGCAACAGTGGGAATGCAGATGAGCAGTCAGAGTGAGCAAGGGAGCATCCATTCCCAAGAGCTGCAAAACCACATGCATGCCGCCCCCCTCCTCCACCAGTTCCCCTGAAAAAAGCTCATTTGCAGGCGGCTTAGGTGGCCTAAGAGCATTAGAGATGCATTTGGTTGACATTAGCTGCTCGAGTAACTCCGGGAGCATGTGGCTGATTAGGGGCAGGCTCAGCTCGTTGCGCACGGTGGAAATATTGCTGGAACGCTCCGGTAAGGTCTGGAGAGACAGGATGGGTGAGAATTGGGTTGCTGCCCCAACAAGTCATCCCCATGGGGTGTCTGCGAGCTTCTCTTGGGTGCTGCTGGGTGATTACGAAAATGCTGGGCTGAATTGCATTAGAAAAAAGCAGATGGATGCAGAAGGATTAGGGTGAACACGTGCCAGTCAGGCAGAGGAACATCAGGACCACCAGTGCTTCACCATCTCAGCCCCCCCATTCTCCTCCTTGCACCCTGTGTGTCATCCAGATGTCAGTGCTGAGGCTTGGGATGCTCAATGGGGATGCAGTGAAAGGCTGTAGGTCATCCCTTGGATGGAAGTGGAGTTTTGTCTCTCTACCCCTGTTCTGATTTCAGGAGGAGCCCCCATCTCAGCATCCCATCAACTGGGATGTGAAGGCAGTTCCAAGGCGCCATCCCAGGGCTTTCTTCGGAGGTATTCTCATCAGAACTGCCCTGACCACTATGTTTTGCTTTTCGTTCCTTTACAGCCTCGCTCTCCACCGGGATTTATGGAGGTGCTGAGAAGCAGCTTTGAGCTCTGCAGTCCCCGGACACCTCACCTCTCCCGGCATCCCGACCTTTGGATTTAACCATTCAAGGCTCCTGTGCATGGATTGCCCGAGCCAGGCACCGCTGCCGGCCGCCGCCGCCCCGTAGGCTCCCGGTCCCCCTTGCCACCCCCAAGTACTCCACATACCCCGATGGGGTAACGTGACGGGGCCACCACTGTGCCACCATCATCCCCATATGCAGAGGCCTTTCTAGAGCGCAGCACCGGAGGCGACAGCCGCTCGCCATTGCACACACCAAGGACACCAACACTACAACAAAGGGATTTTTTTTTTTTTCGTAATTATTATTATTATTATTATCATTAATATTATTATTACTGTTTGGCTTTCACCCCGGGGGCTTGCGGTGTGTCGAGGAAGCCAGCGCGCTCCCAGGAGCTGGGGTTATTTGCACAACAGTTGTACATTGAGTTCTCCATTCTCTTCTGTTTGTTCGTTTTTTTTTTAAGTGCAGAGAGGGGTGTTGGTTTTTCTTTTCCCCTCCGCACCACTCTTTTCTTGGGTTTTTCCATCATCAGCATCACCTCTGCATCATCCTTCTCTTGTCCCACCATGGCCCGGATGAACCGCCCTGCACCAGTGGAGGTCTGCTACAAAAACATGAGGTTCCTCATCACCCACAATCCCACAAATGCCACGCTGAGCACCTTCTTGGAGGTAAGAAGCAGGGATCGTGGATTACATTTGGGGGCTAAAAGCTAAGCTGCAAATGGTTCATTGGAATGGAATGGGAAGACCCTGTTCCATTGGACAGTGCAATGGAGTGTCCAATTGGTACCCAGCCCTGCTGGCATCCCATCCATGGTCCATATCTCCGTATCTGCTTCTTGGGGCAGGACATTTGGAGGACTCTGAGTATAGGGCTTGTCAACCCCATTGCATCCCCTACCAGCTCCCTAGAAACGCTGCACAAATGCAACCTCTCCTGCATTTTCCAGTATGTCAGTAAAGGACTTCTCACCCCAAATAGTCCCAGAGCTACCTCTGAGTGCAAAGAAACTTTATAGACACAAAGAAAAAAGCACAATCACCACGGTGTTGCAGCAGAGAGACGGTGGGCAAAACCACCCCGTGTTCCTGTACACCACACTGGTGGCAAAATTCACCTTCCCTCCAGATCTGCAGGTTTTTTTGGCTGTGCATACAGGGATTTTTAGTGATTTGGAAGCCTCGTGCAGGGAGGGGATCAGCAGGATCATCCAAGCCCCCAGCCTGCCACAAGCAGGCACAGGGATGATCTCATTCGGCGCCCGGCCGGGGCTGATACACCGGCACGTAATCCAGGGGCAATCCATGCCTCGGGTGATAAGCCCAGCTGGAAAAAGCCCAAGTCCCGGCGTGCCTGCAGCACGTTCAAGTAATTAACTCATGGGGTACAGCAGCAAAACACCTTCATCAGTCAAAGAAAAGCCTCAAGCAAATGCTCAATGAATTCATGGGGAATGCGCCAAGCACTCACTCATCTCCATGCACTTCTGCAGGGGAGTTGAATCCTCACTGTACACCCAGTAATTTCTCCTTTAGAGGATCTGTTGCTTTGGAGGAATTGTCTCCTTTTTGGGGATTTTTCTCTGGGACATCCATTGCAGCTCAGCATCATGCCCCATGCTGTTGGTTTTGCTCTTGGCACTGGGCCCCTGGGTGCTGGTTTTTTTCAGCCTGGAGATGGGCTCAGTAATCTTTATGGGTCCCTTCAAACTCAGGATATTCTAAGGTTCTAAGCTTTGGTTGCTTATATGGGGAGTATGATGTGCTTTTGAATACCTCCAAGGCTTTAAAATGAAATGATGCTCTGGATGAAAAAAGCTCATGCCTATGTGGAGGTTTGGTGCTCTAGGATTTAATGTTTCATTGGGAATTAGTTGAAATTTTTCCTTCCTAGCCCATGCCGACTATGGGGGATTTTTGCTTGGGCATCCAGGTTTGGGCATGATGCAGTTTCTGGGAGTGTATGGTCCATGTGATCATAGAATCATAGAATCATTAAGGTTGGAAAAGACCACTAAGATCATCTAGTCCAACCATCAACTCATCACCACCATGCCCCACTAAACCATACCCCTCCGTGCCATATCTCTCCTTTTCTTTAACACCTCCAGGGAAGGCCCACCTCCACGAGCAACCTGTCAACATAGGGCTGGGCCATGTTGAGGATAACCAAGGTACAACCCAGCGGGATTTTCCCATATCTGCTCATCATAAAACCTCTCCTTCCCTCTCCAGGATCTGAAGAAGTATGGTGCCACCACAGTTGTGCGAGTGTGTGAAGTGACCTATGACAAGACCCCTCTAGAGAAGGATGGCATCACTGTCATGGTAAGTGGAGGGCACCCCATCCATGCCTCCTACCCATCCCATGGATGCAAAAAGAAATGCTGCTCCATGATGGGACACAGAAAAGCTTGGGGTCCCTACATTCTTGGAGGGCAGCACTGGGATACGATGTTTTATGCAGACATGTATTGCTCCAGGTGAGCACTCAGCTTTTTGCACATCCCAAAATGGATGTTTTGTGGGCAATTTGGCTCAAATGGGTGTTAGGGCACAGAGAGGAAAAACTGGGGATGGCACCAAGGTCCTGACACCTCTCTGCTACCCAATCCCTTGTGAGACATAAGGCTGCTCAGTCAGCAAATTCTTGTCGTGGTGTGAGCAGCATCTCTGCTTCATGTCCAGGCACCCACGTGATTCGATCAGAGGGACTTAAAGATAATGAGGCTCCTGCTGGGAAAGCTGGAAGTGGCTGGTCTCTGTCCAGGACAGATAGGAGATGACGGAGGAGATGTATGTGGGTTTGGGGCAGTTGCGGTCTTTCCACGGCACTGCAGAAGCCTTTGGAAGATTTTTGTGTTGTCTGAGCTGCAGGCTCCCTGCCGTGCAGCCAGAGCTTCCCACTTAGCTACTGTTGCTCAAATAGGATTCCTGCAGCAAACCTTCCCACGCAGCCAGCAAAGGGAGTGTTTTTAACAAGTGGGGAATTCTTTCCAAAATAAACGAAATGACACAGGCTTTCCTTGGTTGACAGAGGGAAGAAGCTACAAATAGAAGGAGAAATTCAGCTTGCTTTGAACCAGCATGCAGCACATGCTTCCCAAAGCTGGGGCAAAACTGAGCAGCAAACACCATCCCTAGGGTCCGCTTAGCATCCCTTGTTCAGCATCGCTCATGCTTGCCCGGGAGCTTGAAGGCAGGGTTTGAAAGCCAGCTTTGGCCTCAGGCAGAGGCAGGCAAACTCCCTGCTTCCCGGCGTCAGGCTGAAATTGGGCTGGTGCTTTAAAAAAAGAAAGCATTGCCCACGCACTCGAAACTGTGACTCATGCAGCTGAGCCCGCAGCTGCCTGTGCTGCTCTGTGCTGGGGCTTGGAAGCACCCAGGGAATGAGAGCCCTTGATCCCACATGGAAGATATCCATCGTTCCCGTTACCCTCAGCGTTATCTTATCTGAGGGGTATTAAAAAAGCAGAGTGGCTTTTTTTTGCTCTTTTACTGGGGAATCAAAGGGAGAAAGCAGTGAGAAGAAAAAAAAAAAGAGAGGATGCTGAGCTGGCACAGCTTGGTCTTTATCTCAGGTGATAAATAATTGGAGATGATGTCAGGTGTGATTGCCGTGCTGGGGAATTGGCACAACCGGTGCTAGGTGAGCTGAGAGCCCCGCGGGGCAGACAGTGAGTAATTGGATAAAGGCAGCGAGCTTTTGGCAAAGTCCTTGTATGGGGCAGGCATGCTTCTGGTGGGCTCCAGCCTTTCCACTGCTGGAACAGGGAGTTTCTAGGAGGAGTCTGGGAAGTCTGGCAGTGCTGAGAGCACATGGGGAGCTGCCTGGTGTGGGATGGTTGAGAGTTCTCTTTGTATGAGATGTATCCTGGATGTAATGAATATCATAGATATCATAGAATCATTCAGGTTGGAAAGAACTTCTAAGATCATCTAGTCTAACCATCAGTATAGGCAAGTCCTAGATGAAAGACATTTATATAGAGAGCAAGATCAGGTTGGATATTAGGAAAACATTCTCAGAAAGAGTAGTGAGGCATTTGAATAGGTAGGTGGTGGAGCTACCATCCCAAGAGGTTTTCAGAAAAGGGTAGATGTGGCACTGAGGGGCATGGTTTAGTGGGCATGATGATGATGGATTGATGGTTGAACTAGAGGATGTTAGTGGTCCTTTCCAGTCTTAACAATTCTATGATTCTATGATATGTATCTTAGATACAGAAACTCAGCCTGGAGGACTCCAGACAGAAATAGGGTAAAAGGCAGAATTCAATCTACACAGGAACTGTGTCCTACCTATACATCCAATATGTGGGATATAGTTACCTGTCTTTATAAGATATATCCTATATAGAAAGATGCCTACATCTTAGATCTATGGTAACCTATAGCATATGGATATCTCTGTATATTTTCAGCAGATAGAGATCTATATCGTATTTTTCTGTGGATAGATATGTGCAGATATACAGAGACATCTCTACATTATATACTAAATATATCCATTTATATACTAAATATATCCATATATATAGAATCATTAAGATTGGAAAAGGCCACTAAGATAAACCTACCCAACTGTCATCCCATCACATACTGACTAGGTATCCTGACCTTTTCTTTGAGGAATAGGTTCAAACTGGTCTTGTCCTGGACATCCTCCTTGGCTCAAGCATTAGAATGCCTTGAAGCCCAACGTGTTCATTTCCTCTCAAAGCCTGATGGACGTTGCATCTCTGGTTCAAATCCCAAAGTGAAGTGAAGCTTAGTGCTTTTTTGCCATCTTACACCAGGGACTCAAACACAGCAGCTCAGTGACTCACCCTGTAGCCACAAAGATTCTGGCCCTGTGCTTCTCACCTGTCAGATTTCACTGCATCTCATCCCAGCTATGCTCTCCTGCCCATTGTTGTCACACATGCCACATTCCTCCTGCCAAATCCCCCATTTTGGAAGAGAAATCCCTATACTGGGAGAAATGTGCAATGTCAGCTGTTTGGTGGTGCCCATAGGGAGGGGAGGAACTGTCCCTCCCCCAGAATACTGCAGAGGAGAAGGGAAATGCTTTTCTCCCCAGCAAAGTGGCTTTGTGCTCCTGGCACTGGATTTAAATGGGAGCTGATGAGAGGAAGGATAGGGCTTGTGGCTACCCAAAATTCAGCACAGCCAAACGGCCACTGCCAAACCTAGTGTGTTGGAATGAAATTCCAGATGAGTCTGGAGGAGGCAGACAATGGCCTGTAAAGGCAAGAGGACGTGGGGACAGGATCATGTTGGAGGTCATGGAGGTACTTACAAAAGATGAGCCTCTTTCTAGGGGTCAGGAGGATCATGGACTTGGCATCATCCAACCCAAACCCTGAGCCAAAGGATTTGTTCTCACCTTGCTGCACTATGAGCTCAGTTCCAAGAATAAGCACCCACCAAAAGCCATCACCTCAGGATAAAAGCGGTCCTTTATAGTTTTCAGTGTGGGATCTGCTGAGTGTTTCTCTCTTCTCATCCCTCTCCCATCCCTGCAGGATTGGCCGTTTGATGATGGAGCACCCCCTCCCAGCAAGATAGTGGAAGATTGGCTCAACTTACTGAAGACAAAGTTCTGTGAAGACCCCGGCTGCTGCGTGGCCGTGCACTGTGTGGCTGGCTTGGGGCGGTGAGTCGCAGTCTGGCACAAAGTGGGAAACAGCCACTTGTTTCCCCTCCCCCTTTTAACAGGGTTTTGCAGTAGTGAGGGTGTTAGTGGGAATAGGCATTGATGTACTGCTCTCTGAGCACATACTTGCTGAATTCTGGGTACCAGGGGGTATACCAGCAATGCTCAGTGCCTAGCAGTGCATTTGCTTTTGTAATCTTATTGCAGTCCTCTCACTGAAATCAGGAGCTGCTGCTTAGCCTTGCAGCACGTGAGGGCTGTGTTTTGCATGGGTATTTGTATCTGCTTGTACAATTTGCCTCCAAAATCATTCTGCTCATTAAAGCTCAGCTACCAGCCCTGTCCTGTAGGTTTTACCTGTGGGATCAGCCACTCTTTGAGGCCACACTCGCAGCCTAATCTCAAGAAATAACAAATCCTAGTGCTGGTGCCTGCCCAACCGCCCTGTGGTCCCCAGCCTGAGATGGAATGTGAGTGCCCAAATTGGAGGCATAGTTTGGAGTTGAATATTGCTGTTGTTGCCTTTCAGCGCTCCCGTCCTCGTTGCCCTGGCTTTGATTGAGAGTGGGATGAAGTATGAAGATGCCATCCAGTTCATCCGACAGTAAGTGCCCTGGCAAGCAGCGTTTCAGCACAGGGGCCGAATCACAGAGTGGTTTGGTTGGGGTTGGTAGGGACCTCTGGTTCCATCTGGTCCAGCCTCTGCTCAAGCAGGGACACCCAGAGCAGGTTGCCCAAAGCCGTATCACAGCAGCTCCTGAAGATGTCCAGGGAAAGACACTGTAAGGTGGGGAGGAAGCAACCCTGAGAATCAGAGCTGTAAAAGGCTCAATGCCCATCACAGTCCTTGGAGGATGCACACTGCTTCAGCCTCCAAAATCCGTTATTTGCTCCAGGCAGGGGATTTTCCACCACAATGGCTGGGTTTGGATTGGTGTTCTCCTGCTGTGTTGCTGACTGCACCAACCCCTCTGTTATCATTCCTTGCAGAAAGCGCAGAGGAGCCATCAACAGCAAGCAGCTGACCTACTTGGAAAAATACCGACCAAAGCAGAGACTGCGGTTTAAGGACCCTCATAACCACAAGAACAAATGCTGCATCATGTAACCTCAATGACCTCTTGCCAAAATTTGTGCACACAGACACCCGGGCACTCGCACACATCTCCCCTGTCTCTTCCCAGCCCCGTGCACCCCCACGCACTGCCCCATTCGTGGACCCCACTGCTGGGGGCTGGAGAGGGGGGGGACACGGAGCACAGCCAGCGTGTCCCAGCACCTGGAGCGCACTTGCCTTGCTGAATCCCCAAGAAAGGATGCTCAGCCTAGCTGCAGCCCCAGAGAGGGAAGGCAGTGCTGCCCTTTGACTATTGACATTAGCAGGCAAGGAGTTCATGTGCCAGTTCTTTTGTCGCCTTCCTTCTCTTCTTCCTCTTCCCCTTCCTTTCCTGTTGCACTGAGATCAAGTCCAGCACAAGGAGAGTGCGCACAGGGGCACTTGTTTTTTTGGGAGTGATATAAGTAGAGCTGTGCCAGCCATGGAGGGGTAGGGAGCAAGAAAGCTGGGGTACCCACCTTTCCCACCCTTTCCCCCCCAAAAAGGGCTGCAGCAGTGGGTTTGGAAGTGAGGATGGCTCAGTGACCTCGGGAGGAAAGATGGTGATGGCAGGGAGAGGAAAGGGGCTCGTAGCATGGTGGTCGTGGGAACGGCTGAGCTGAGTGCCCCCCAGAGCTGTCCCCTTTCTCCTGCCCCCTCTCCATCATCCCCCATGGGGTTTGCAGAGGGCTCACTGCCCCTCCAGGCCCTGCAGGTATACAGCAAAGGCATCAGAAAATTTGGGGATGATGGCAGGGCTTTGAGGTACCCAGCTTTCAGGGGTGCAGGGTCAACACTGGGTCCCACCAAGTGCTGGATGCTCTTATTTATGGCTTCCAAACTCAATGCACGGAGTGATGGTTTCTTTCCCACCGTGTCCCCTCTGCTGAGCTTGCAGTGATGCAGTGGGACTGAGCTCATGTGCTCAGCATCTTTGTCATTGCATCCCCAAGCCACGGCACAAATCCAGGTTCTGACTGTGATGCCCAGTGAACACAAAGTGCATTTTGGGGCATGTCCACATCCTCCACCACTATGTTTGCTGGCCATGGGGCTGGGAGCTTTCCTAAAGGATTTTGGGTGCTCCTGGCAAGAGCACATCACCAAATTTTGCACCTGCCTTTCCTCCCTTTCTGTTGGCATCTGCAATGTACGTGACACCTGGCACCCCAGATCCTCACCAGTATGTGCCATGGGGTGGATATAGAGCAGCCCCTGAGCCAGGACAGCAAACATCTCTTAACTTTCTGCCTTTGAATGCTTGGAGCAGTGGGCACGTAGGGGGCACAGGTGTGTTTTTTCTTTTGATGAGGGTAAGAAGAAATTTGCTAATTAAAGGAAAAAAAAACAAAACTGTTTGTCTTCTGCACGTCCTCTGGCCTTTATTTCTCCCATTGCTGCCCTGTAGAGCCCAGGAGGTGACTTTCAGCCCTCCTGTCTAATCCCCAGCACTATCACCAGGACATTCATGTGGCCCAAGTAATGTCCCATATATCGTAGAATCATAGAATGGCCTGGGTTGAAAAGCACCACAATGTTCATCTAGTTTCAACCCCCCTGCTATGTGCAGGGTCACTCATATCCTCTGGGCTCACTGTCACATACCCCTCAGCTGCAGAGTCACAGATGTTTGGGCAAGGTGAGCTAGTCACCCAGCATCTGTGGTTTGGGGCCGCCCAACTTGAGATGCCTTCACTGCCCTGTGTTGGGTATCTCCAGAGCTTTGTGTGCCTTCTGACTATCCAGAAACAGTTTGGAGGGCTCATTTCTTGGAGTAAATGTTGAGGAAGTTAGGCTGAGGATGAGCTTGGAACCCTTTGAAAGAGCTAGACCCACTGTATATTAGAGATGACCACCTCAGGGGAAATTTATGGTACCAAGCCAGGTGGACCTGTTATACCAAGCTATTATACCAAGCCCCACATAGTGGGGCTGCTCAAGATCCCTTGAGTTTCTGGTGCCCCATTTTAGGCTGTTGATTCCCATGTTTCATGGGGAAAGCAGCGGTGGCTGCAGGGTCTGCTCTGTTGGGAAGGGTGATAAAATGGGCTGATTAAAAGGCCTGATCCTGTATTAAAGCAACCTCTCTGGGTGGGTCATCCTCCCCTTCCTGCCCCATCATGTCCTGCTGCTAAAATAGGTGCTGTAGCTGCTGCTTTGTCCCCAGAGGTTTTAGGAAGTGGCTTGGAATTGTGACTGAGGCAGCCCCAATTCCTCTTAGAGACCTATGGAGGGTTTAGGATGAAGTGATGGGAACCACCATAGGGCTATTTCTGCCCTGACAAACAGAGGAGAAATGTTGTAAGTCTAAGCTTGTTTTGGGATCACTTTGGGACGGGCTTTGCAGTGCACTTCATGTAGCATCAACCCAACCACCTTAAAAATAGGGAACTCATGTAAAAGCAGTCCTTGACCTGAAAAAATCCATGTGGCCAAATCTTGAGCACCTCTGGCTGGCAGAGCAGTGTCTTGGTGTCTTTCAGTTTTGTGAGTCACTGCAGAAGAAACCATGCTGCTTTAATTGCCCTATTTCTTTTCCTTCTTTTTTTTTTTTTCTTTTTTTTTTTTTCTCTGATGGATGTTTCCTCCTATCATGGAACTTTCTGTCACCTCCCACGTGCTGCTCTGGACAGGTCACCTCAGCAGCTCAGGAGCTGCCAACCTTGCACAGAGGGTTTTAACTCAATTTGAGGTTTCTTTGTGTTGGACTGCCAAATATTTGGAATTTTTTTAACAGAGACTTGGGCTCCTTTCTCCAGGGTACCAGTCCCTCAACGTTTAAGCCTATGGGTCAGTTACTGAAATACAACAGGGTGGGGAAATTGAGGGTATCCCAACTGGGTTAGAAATCTCAAGGCAATTCCTAAATGTAAATCTTGGGATGGTAATAGGGAAGTCTGGAGCTCAGTAGAAACAGAGCACCTGAGCAAGTCCTGAGTGACCAAAGGCTTGTAGCTTGGCTGATTGTGCAGTCTCTTCTTTATTGTAATTCCTGTTTCATCTCAGATGCCACAACATGTTGAAAGAGATGTAGAAAAACTACATTTGCCAATTTTGTAATGGCTCCAGTTGTCTTCAGCAGTCATAGAGACTTGGGTCTTGCAGAAGTCTTAGAGAATGGACGCCTCCATCACTTTGGCTGTGAACAAACCACCTAATCCCACCCTTACCTGCAGAAGCAAAGGCACAAACTGGGTTTCATCCCTCCTATCCCTATCCATCTCCTTCCCCTCCTCCATGGAAAACTTCCATCATTCCATCAGTAAGTCATGGCTGAGCATCACATGGGGGATAAATCTGAGCAGCAATTTGTGATTGTGTCCTCTTGTGGTGTTACAGGTGTGCCTCTCTTTGCATTTTGGCTTTGCATGCCCCTTGCGTTCTCCATGTTTGCCAGTCTGATGATGGAATGCACGGTGGGAGCAGTGGTTGAAAGGAGAACACCACGGCCATTGCAAATTCTTTATTTAAGAAAGGTCTGGTGGCAGACTTTGCATTTGCAAATATCTGTCATGGGTCTTGTAGTAAGGCTGACACTGTGGTGCTTGAGCTGAGAGCTTCAGATGAGGATGTTTATGAGCAACAGATTTTCCAAGGATGCATAGTGATTGTCTACAATAGAATGAGTCGATTTATTTTGTTTTTCTTGAGTTCGTTTCTTTTTGTTATTAGTCCCAATGGGGAAGTGCACAGGGAGATTCGTGACTTCCACGCAGTTTGCAGGGTCTTATATCTCATTAGCTTCCATCAGGCTGGGTAGGCAGGGTTTGGTGGATGGGTTTGGATGGGATGCTGTCTGGTGGGAGAGAAACGCAGCCAATTTCTTTGCATAATGCGGGTCGTAGGGGGGCTGCAGTCCCCTTTGCAGACTGTATCAGACATTGATGGGGAGGGGGACATTTCTCCATGCTCAGCTTCTCTTCAGATGATGATCTCCAGATGAACTCTCGACTTCCCAGCTGTTTCGTTCTGTGCAACAAAGAGCTGCATATTTTCCTTTTTAACTCTGTGGGCAATCATAGCAGAATGTAGATTAAGCCCAGATGACTTTTTTTTTTTTTTTTTTTTTTGGTCTGAGCCATTGCTTAAGTTATTATGCCCGTTGCTTTTTGTATCAGACAGCATCACTTTGAATATGCAGATGAGGTATAGGATCTTGACACTTTATAGCCTTTTTAAAAAGAAACTTGTCTGTTTACTTATGTCTCGTGTAAAAAGGAAAAAAAAAATGTATGCCTTTTAGTAATCACTTTTTTTCCCCTTTTTTTTTTTTTTTTTTTTTTTTTTTTTTTTTTGAGTTTTATGAAATTACAGTGGTTTCACTCCAGCAGCAGCAAAATAAAAAGTGTTCACTCTTTTGTACATCCCTGTGTGCTGCAGTGCTGCTAATGGGGAAGGCAGCAAAATGGGAGGAGGCAAAGGCAAGGGTTAATGGAGAGGTGCCCAGGGAGGGCACATTGCAGTCCCCTGGGCTAATCTCTGTCCCATCCAGCATTGTCACTGCATGGTCCATCTTCAAGCCTCACTTTGGAAGATGTTACGCAGTTCTTCTGTGTTGACAACCAAGCCAGGAAGCCTCACACAGAAGTTGTGATCTCAGTGTCCCACCACAGCAGGATTAGGAGGTGGCAGCCTTACCAGAGAGTCCAGCTATCCCTTCTCCTCCAGTTGCTAAAGTGTGTCACAGCTTTTAGATATCCACCGTCATCAAATAATTGATGTAAGCAAAGCCCACATGCACACCCTTATTCTGTGTCTAGCATATTTCGACTGATGGAGTTGGACAGGTGATTCTGCTACATATGTTGTAAGGTTCAGAGATGCCTCTAGCCCATGTGGAAAGAGTTGGCCTTATGACAAGGCTGTGGGCTGCTGTTGGTCAGTCTGATGAGCTGAGCACACTGGCTGAGACCCCAAAGGACCATGGCTACTAAATCAAAATCCTACTTGCTCTTGAGTTCATCTATGCAGTGGGCAGCCCTTGTAGCAGAAATACCTGGATCAAGTATGACTGGCCTCTCTGAGCTCTGGCACGAAGCATCAGTGGGAGGAACCAGCTCCTAAATAACTATTATCCACCAGTGTGAATACACCTGGGATGCCTGGGTTAGGAACCTGGGTGGGGTCTGTGGCTGGAGTTGCTTTACCCTCCCTTGCTGTTTTTCCTATTATAGAATAGAAGGACAGCGAAGTCTACTGGGTGGAGAGCAGCCATTGCAACTGAGGCCTTGGGGAAGCAAGTTGACCTCAGTCTACCTATGAAGTGGACTGGTGTACCTACTGGGTGGACTGGTCAGCACACCAGCAAGGAGACAGGCTGGATTTTTGGACAGGAAGTCTTGTCTGTTGGCAAGAGGTGGATTTCTGCAGGGAGGATGTGGTCTCCCAGCTTTTGGAGAACTTCAAGAACAGGACTGTTTTGTCCCATCCAAGTTCAGGATGGGAGTATGACCTCTGCAGTGTGAATTTTATCCCAAACCACATCAATGCTCTGGGGTCAGCTGTGGTTCAGCCCAACTCCTCTCCAAGCTTAGGACCAACATAATAAACGTAAACTGCTGAGACAGCTGAGCCAGGCAAGATATAGGGCACTCTGAGACATGATGGATACCCTAGCCTTTCTGCAGGAACTGGAATGTGTTTTCTATGGGAAAATATCTTCCCTTGCGTGGGAGAGGGGTAAGGCTGAAATGGCCAGAACTCATGTTTTCTGCAGGATGGGCCCATATAGCCAGAATTCTCTGAAGAACCAATCACTGTAATGTATCAGCTGAGCTGCCTGATAGGTGGGATTTGGGGAATCATCACAGCTCATCAGAGCCAAAACATCTGGGAATGGTTTTGACCCTTTTCAATAAATGTGCTCTGCAAAGGTCTTTGAAGGGAAAATATTCAACTGACTAGATGCTGGGTTAGGGCAGAGAGCACAGGCCAACAGACTGGTGCATGGGAAGATGCTACAAGATTTCTGCAGGGTAGGTATTTGGATTACACAGAATCACAGAATTGTAGGGGTTGGAAGGGACCTCCAGAGATCATCGAGTCCAACCCCCCTGCCAAAGCAGGTTCCCTACACCAGGTCGCACAGGTAGGCATCCAGGCAGGTCTTGAACATCTCCAGAGAAGGAGACTCCACCACCTCCCTGGGCAGCCTGTTCCAGTGCTCCGTCACCCTCACTGTAAAGAAGTTCTTGCGCACATTTGTGCAGAACTTCCTATGCTGCAGTTTCCAGCTGTTTCCCCTTGTCCTGTCTCCACTCACCACTGAAAAGAGTCCGGCCTCACCATTCTGCCCCCCACACCTTAGATATTTATAGACCTGGATCAGGTCCCCTCTCAGTCTTCTTTTCTCAAGGCTGAACAGACCCAGTTCACTCAGCCTTTCCTCATAGGAGAGATGCTCCAGGCCCTTCGCCATCTTTGTGGCCCTCCGCTGGACTCTTTCCAAGAGATCCCAAGAGATTACTTAAGAGTGTAATCAGTTTTCCTTACACTTCCCCTGCTACACTGGGATTCAACATTAAACTTAATGATGCAGAGCCCATTTGTCCATCTTTCTACCCCAAGACTTTGAATCTGATGACTGATTATAATCACAAAAGCTCCCAACACCATCACATTCCTACAAGGCTGAAGACAACAGCAGAAAAAGGAACAACCTAAGCAGCATGCCCTACAAAGGGAAAATATTACACATATCTCACCCATGTGAGATCTGCTCAATGCTTCATTGCAATCGGGGACCACCCATGAGGAACAAAACTAAGCTTTGTTCATGAAACCAAGCTTTGCTCATGAAATTAGTGGGGTTTCCCACTCTGCTTCCCATGATCAAGGAAAGAAAGCTGGGCTCTCCTTGGAGACCAAGAAGCAGAAGCTTACAAGAACAGACCAGTAAGTAAGGTTAAGGCCAATTGTGTGAGCTCCTGAGTAATTAACTGCAGAGGGTCAGGTGGGGTAAGCAGGGGAGGGTAGAGAAAGCTTACCTTGCACTGCTGTAGACTCAGGGAGACTTTCTGGTGAGATTCCAGCTTGCAATAACGGAGAATCAGAGGTCAGATCACACTGGGGCAGCACAGCAGAAGATGTCCTTGGTTCGCCCCAGCGCTCCCCAAGTGCTGTGCGAAGCTGATTGTTATCTCTCCACCCTGTTTGAACGAGGCAGCTACAAGGGCTGCTGCCTTCAGGATTGTGCAATGAGAACTGGGCCTTCAATCAGCCTAATAGCTCCCTCGTCTCCCCACCAGAGGGGCCAGGGGGACCTCTGAACACAAGTGTGTGTCCTGGAAGAATACCCACCCACAGCCCTGCCTGTACATGCTGTCTTCTACCAGCCAGCATTCCCCCTCTCCCTCCATCAATGAAAAATGTGCATCCTTTTAGAGGCCAGACCTCAGCTCTCCCCTGCACTTGGCTGGTGCCACTCAATGCAGAGGAGCACAAGAGAAACCCAACAAATCAGGGATGTCTGGAAGGATTTGAGTTGGTTGATCGTGGGTTACAGAGTCATAGAATGGCTGGGTTGGAAGCTTCTTTAAAGATCAGTGAGTGCCAATCCCCCTGCCACAGCCAGAGTTGCCACCCATCAGATCAGGCTGCACAATGGCTTTGAACACCTCCAGGGATGGGGCATCCACAGCCTCTTTGGGCAGCTTGTGCCAGTGTCTCTACCCTCTCAGTCTAAAACTTCCCCTGACATCTTTAGTTCAAAACCATTTCCCCTTGTCCTATCACTACTCATCTAAAAAGTTGATTTCCCTCCTGTTTACAAAATCCCTTAAAATATTGAAAGGCCATAATGAAGTCTTCACAGAGCCTTCTCCAGATTGAACAAGCCCAACTCCCTCAAAATTTCTTCATACAAGAGGTGCCCCAGACCTCTGATTATCTTCATGGACCTCCTCTGGACCCACTCCAACAGCGTCACATCTTTCTCGTCCTGGAGGCTCCAGGGCTCCACATGAGGTCCTGAGATCCCTTTCCAACCCACACCATGGTCTGCAATGCCTCAGTCCCCTCTTAGTGGTCGAGGTGAGCAAGGTGGGTACCTATGAGAATTACCGTAACTGCATACCTCAGAGCCTTCAGTTATGCCACCACCAAAATTAGTGAGATCCACCCAGCTCAAGGTTAGCATCTATCATGTGAACTCATGATTCTTTTCACTTAGCAGTTACGAAGTCAAGAGTCAATATAAGAGATCCAGGAGGGATCGGTCTCATGCTGACATGGACACTTCTTTTAGAGCTTCACCATCACAGTGGGGCACCAGACATCCATGCTGGACACCCATGCTGGAGCAAAGCCTTACAAAGCCAGCTCTCTGCAGAGACATGGAGGAAGAAGTTGCAGAGGTGTCATCAAAGCCTGGACCAGCCATGGAGCAGTGCTGTAACAGCCAACACTACTTCGTCTTGGGCATGACACATCCTCCTGGTTGTTCCTATCAAGCTACTTGGGATCTGCCCTTTTGCAATATCTCCATCTGTGGGAGCGGAATTCATGCTGCCTGAAAGGGGACACTTCAGCTTCTGCCTGTGTCTGGAGGGAGATGCCTCATCAGGGACAGGCTGTATGTGGTGGGAGGCTGCAAAGGTGAAGGTCTCACATCTCCTCATGTCTGGGTAACCTTGTGATGCACAAGGTACAGGAGGATGGCAGGTGCTGTCCCACTTGCACTTTGGTATCTGGAAACTCCCATGCTCCGGAGTGTAAAAATGTAGGGCAGAGCTTGGATTGGGAGGAAAATTAAAATGTTCCCAACAAATGCAGCTGAAAAGTCAACTGAGGAATCAGGTGCTATTTGGCAAAGGTGCAGGAACTCCAATCACTGAAGGTGGGTTTTGTCCTGGGATGTTTCCCTGCAAACAGAGCAAGGAAAGGAAGGAGAAATCCTGTGCCCACAGGCCACCAGCCCCATAGTTCAGAAGGGGGTTCTGCAAACCAAGGAGTTATGCTGCCACATGCGAGGTGCTCATTGGGTAGGACCTCAGAGCAGAATTGGTTTTAACTATCAGATAAAGTATTTGAGTGTCAGGAAGGGAAGAGGCTTGCACAGAGCCTGGAAAGGGCTGAGTCACTTGCTGCAGCATCCAAGGAGAGAGCGCTTCTGCCAAACAGCCACCCAGATCTTTGTCAGAGCGTCCTTAAAATAAATAAAGAAATAAATAAAAGTAAAGAGAAGAAGAAAATTGGTTGAACTGGCGGCCTCTCCTGCATGTCAACGTGCTACATGTGCTGCACACGGCTAGGGAGTTCCCTGCTGTGGAAAATGCCCGTCCCTGGCTGCAGGTGCTGGTTTCTCTTGCAACACCTCCCTGGGGGTTCATGGAGCAAAGGAGGCTGCGTGGCTCTCCCACAGGAACCGGGCAGCCTCCAGGGATGTGTCATGACCAAGCTGGGGCTCAGTCCAACGACTGGAGGTGGAAGATGATTAGAGAGTGCCAGCTGGGTGCTGGGAGAAGCCAGGACTGCCTCCGCCTCGCACAGATAACTGTGACACTGGAAGCACTGCTGACTTCAGCCTGAGGGTGATTCACCCATGTCTGGATATCTGGTGGAGACAGGGAGAAGTGCAGAATTTAAATGAACAAACGACACTGGCTCATTGTGCAGCACTCAGGCAGCCATGGGGGACAGATAAGGAGAGGAATTTCATAGAAGTGTAGAATATCCCCAGTTGGAAGGGACACACTACAATCATCGAGTCCAACTCCTGACTCCACATCCACCCAAAATCCAAAACCTATGTCTCAGAGCTTTGTTCTTGAACTCTGCCAGCTCAGGGCCATGCCCACTGCCCTGGGAGCCCAACATCCTCTGGTGAAGAACCTTTTCTCTTTTTCAGAGAAGAGGTGCTTCTTTTCCATAGAAGAGGTGCTCCAGCCCTCTGATCATCTTCATGGCCCTCCTCTGAACCCTCTCTAAAAGCTCCACATCTTTTCCATCTGGTGGGAGCCCCAGACCTGGAGGCAGTACTCCTGATGGTGCCTTAGAAAGATAGAGAAGAGGTGGACAGTCACCTCCCTCTCCCTGCTGGCCACCTTTTCTGATGGAACCCAGGATACTGTTGGCCTTCTGCACTGCAAGTGCACACTGCTGGCTCTTGTTAAGTTTTCCATCTACTAGCGCCTATCCTGGGACTATTTCTAGGTTTCATGTTTTCCCTGTGTATTAGGAGTGGGGAGACAATTTTTTAGTGCAGAGCCATACATCACAGCAGCCCAGCAGTTTGTTGTTGCAGCTATGACTGCAACACCTGCAGCCAAATGACCCAGCCAGGAAGTTGGGTTGAGTTTTGTGGTTGTAGCTCCTCAGCCTCTGACAGCTGCACTCTCCGTTCCAGGAGGGTTTCAATATAAAGCCCTGAGCAACCTGGTCTTAACTGCATAGCTGACCCTGCTTTGAGCAGCAGGTTGGACTGGAAACTTCCAGAGGTCCCTTCCAGCCTGTGTTACCCTGTGGTCCCACGAGGATCTCAACAGAGTAAAGGATATCTGGCTGCTCATACAATGTTTTACCCAATCTCAGGCACCATCTAAAGCAATTAAATCTCTTCCCTGCATGCACCTCTTACTCAACCTGTAATCTGTTTTCTACAGAGATCATTTAATCTTAAAATGCAGATTTTCCAAATTCAAAGCTCTGCAAATAGATGCTTCTGTCTCAATCAGCTGTCACCACACAATCCATCATGCCTTCAATGAAGCTGAGCTTCAGTCCATCACATTTCAATCTCTCCATCTATCATCATGGTTCTCTTCCCCATAGATATAACTTTTCCAGCTGGCTGGTTTGAACTCTGAATACAAATGATCAATCCCTGTGGCTGTGTCTCCTCATTCGCATCATTCCACTCTTTTTAATCCCTTCCCCTCTCCATCAGGAGCAATTGGGGTTTTATTTCCAGCACACTGATGGAGAATACTGCATGGCTTCGGATTTTCCTCAGACAAAACAGATCCATTCACTAATGATTCCACACTGATCATCTTTTCTTGAGATCTGTCAGTTAGCCAACTCTTAGCTCATATAACATATGTTCTATTGATGCTGTGTGGTGCTTTTTCCCCCCACTGGAATGTCACTTCATATAAATCAAATATTTCACAAGCATTGCACATGCAGTTATGTTTATGAATCAGTCCTATGATCTAAAAGAACAAAATCAAGTTGGTCCAACAAGACCTTTTTCCATAAAATCCCTTTGACTGGCACTTTTTATATTGCTGTTCTCTATGTTTTTATTAATCAGATTCTAGATCAGACTGTTATTATTAACGATCAGACTGTTGTTATTATCCTGACATCACTCCTAGGCATGTCTGGCCCATAAAGGCAGTTGAGCTATTCAGCAGGCTTAGCACCACATTAGTATGGATACTGAAGACTGAGGAGACGTTGGCATCTGTACTGAAGTCTTTGCATCTTACAAGGAGCTGAAGACCAGCAAACTTCACTAAGTCTTTCTCAGCATGGCTACTCCTGAGTTCTTCTTACAGTCTCTGTACATACCTAGGATTACTCTGACCCAAATGCAAAACCATGTACTTTGCTCTGTTGAACCTCAGTATGTTCACGAGGGTTCACCTTTCAAGTTTATCAAGATCCCTCTGGAAGGCAACCCACATTCTGCTGCATCAACTGCACCGCTCAGCTTGGTGTCATCAGCAAATTTGCTAAGGGTGCACTTGATCCTATCATCTGTGTCATTGATAAGGATCTTAAAGAGTACCCGTCCCAGTACAGACCCCTGGGGGACACTGCTCTTCACGTCTGTCTCAACCTGAGCATGCACCTAACCTTCTGCTCCAGTAAAATGCTAAAAAACACTAAAACCATCAGCTAGCACAAAAAGCCAGCTGCCCACCCATGCTTTCAGCACGCCACCAGGGTAGAGAATCAACGTCCTTAAGGACACAGCCTTGAACAAAAGCCAGGGAATTAAACCAAAACAAGTTCCTCTGCAGTCTGACCTTTTATTGTCTACATGGAGCTGCCAAACCAAACTGTGCAGCAGGTCCTTCCCGTTTCTTGCAAACTCATCTGATATTCCTCCCACCAAGGCTCACTGGGAATCATCCCCAGCTGTGTCATGGGGACTTCTCTGGTGTTAGGAAAACAATGGGGGGAAGAAGACAATGAGGGGATCCTGGGTCCAGTGCAGGCTGCCCTCAGACAATAGCCATGTCCAGTCGCTTGCTGTGATTCCGTTTGGGAAGGGAGTTTAAGGGAGAGGTTGAGTGAAGGCTGGGATCTGTAATTCTTGGAGAGTGGGATGGAGAGGAAAGGTGAAAGCAAATGCAGCATTCAGAGAGGACCAGAGTGAACACAGTGGGTTTAAATTTTCTCCCCTGCAGGGTCTGTTTGGGTGACAGAAAAAAAAAAAAAAAATCAAAAAAGGTCCCCCTTTGAATATCTGGTACCAGCTGCCAAAAGAAAAGCTTAGCTCTGGGCTGTGCTCATCCCTGCAGAGCCTGCCTCGCTTTTGCTGCCCTTCATTTTTCTCCACTGCCCCACTCAGCTTGCGAGCTCCTGAGGACGCGAACTTGAGCTCGAGCAGCCAAGAGTCCAATGCCTGGAGGTGGCAAGCCCTGCTCTCCCTGCCTGCAAGCACACAGCCAGAGCTTATCCACATCAGTCAGAGCTGGCTGCCTCTAATTAGCAGAGGGTGATAAATCTGGGGGAGAGATGACAACCCAGTGAGATGAATCCAAGCACCCTGCCTTTTCAATTCTCTTCTGCTCATCACACATGGCCGGGTTTACCCAGTCCTGTAATGTCCTGAGTCAATAAGCCAGCCCATCAGATGGGGGACAAATTCAGTGGCCCCATGTGCAGTCCCATCTGAGGGAATAACCGAATTAGGAATTTGTTTTGTGTCCTCCCATGGGAAAGTAGAGGCTGTCCCAGCTTTGTTTTTCCATTGTCAGTGGAGGGAGATGCCATGAGGTCTCTCTTGTTAGACAATGGATGGGCTCAGCCATGTTGTCCAATGTGGACATGCAATGCCAAGCTGGCCTGATATCCTATACAGAAGACCAACCACTTTGTCTTGGTAGACAGCTTGGATGAAGAATCACCTGGTCTTATGGTCTCTTTCATCATTGCTGTCTCTTCCTGTAAAACAGGCTCTTGCAAACACAACTTATATTTACAGAGAATGTGAACAGCCAAAAGAGCTGACTCCAACCTTGCACCCTTCTATAATCCTTTGTTCAGCCCAGCACCCAGTAGACCTGGATGACATCTTGTCTAACATCTTGTTCCTAATGCTGCAGTCACACCTTACCACCCACCCCTGCTCCCAATCCACTCCAATATTCCCTGCCACAATATACCTGTATTCCCCTCACTTACTCAGAGCTGAGTCCAACCACCTCACAACATCACCACTGCACGCTTCCAGTGAGGAGGTGGAATTGCCTCTGGCATGGAATCAGAGGCAGAGCTTTGGCCAAGTAGACAGAGTGGAGTGGACCAGCACTGCCCTTCCAGCCCTCTCTGGCCTCTCCCAGATGAAGGAGCTCCACCCCAGCTAATGTGGAGGCTTGGCTCAATGTTCAGGGCTCAGACTTTTTTTTTTCCTTTTTTTTTTTTTTTGCCAATGGTTTCAGTTCCCAGATCCTGCCAAGGACATGAAGGGTCCCTCAGTGCAATGGTCCCCAAGGGCAGTGGCTGCTTTTCCCCTTCAAATCTGGAGGGAACATAGTTTTCTTGAGGGCTCTTCAGCTCAGCGTCATTTGGGTTGAAACTGCCCAGGATGATTCACATAAATCTTTTTTTCTTTAGGAAAACAAGCAAAAAAGCTGGAGTGTGGTGTAAAAGCAGCTTCTTGTGCCAAATGCTGGGTTTGCTAAACCTTCCCTGGTGGTTTGCAACCCAACTCTGCAGTCAGAGCTTTTGGGAGGCTATGAAACATCACTGGGACTGGCATGGCTTTGGGGACCACCACCTTCAGGAGTGGTGAAGACCAGCATCTGCTCTGCAGACCTCCATAAACCACTCAAACAAAGCCCATCCCTGCTGCTGTCCCCTGCTGTGAATTCATCACCACCAAGGACAAAGGGGACTCACGGCCATTTCTCACCCATAAGCAAAGTGTGCACCTCACCAGGGAGTTTCTTCCCACAGTCTTGCATAGTTTGGTTTTTGCACCAGTCTTTATTGCAGGAAAAATAAAAAATGAGAGAGAATTTAGGAAAAGCAGCCATAGGGTATGAGCTTACAGTGAGACAAGTAGTGGAGTTGGGAGAAAAGGAAGATCAACAGTTGGCCAGCAGTATCCTGGGCTGCATCAAAAAAAGAGGTGGCCAGCAGGGAGAGGTGATTTTTCCCCTCTGCTCTCCCTTGAGAAGCCCCATCTGGAGTACTGCATCCAGGCCCGGATGACCTAGGTAAAGGAAGGATATGAAGATGTTGGAGTGGGTCCAGAGGAAGTGCATGAAGATCAGAGAGCTAGAGTACCTTTCCTATGAAGAAATGCTGAGGGATTTGGGCTTGTTCAGCCTGGGGACGAGAAGGTGCCAGGGAGACCTCATTGCAGCCTTCCAGTACTTGAAGGGAGCTTATGTGCAAGAGGGGAACTGACTTTTTAAGTTGTCTGACAGTGATAAGACAAGGGAGAATGGCTTTAAACTAAAACGGGAGATTTAGGTTAGAGAAGAAAATGCCCTCTGGGCACAGGCTGCACAGAGAAGCTGTGGATGCCCCATCCCTGGAAGCATTCAAGGCCAGGATGGATGGGGCCCTGGGCAGCCTGATCTGGTGAGCAGGGCAGTCGGAACTAGATGATCCTTGAGATCCCTTCCAACTTAAGCCATTATACGATATGGTTCTATGACCTCACATGCAACTGGGCATCACAGTGAAACCCAGGGTTTCGCAGTTATGCCTTGGTCCATTTGGAGACTGGACTAGAGGCTTGTGGAGGCATATCAGATCCTGCCAGCAACATGGAGAGGGAAAAATAATCATTAGCTGGAGCAGGAGGCAGCAGGTGAGGATACAGATGCAGAGCTGGTGAAGCCTGGTATTTAAGCTGTAGCTCTGACTCAGCTGCTCATCTGTCAGCAAATGGTTTCTCCTCCTTTGGAGTAGCCCAATTCCTGATTTTGGGCAGAAGCTGCCACTTAGCTATGTTGAAGGACAGCAGTAGACCTGTGACACAAGGTGTATGTGGGAAAACTGCCCATGCAGCTGTCATTCCCCTAGCCCTGCATGGTGCATCAATGCCCTCTTCAGGAACCACGAAGGTACAGTCACGCATTTTAAGGACAGGACTGCACATTGCAAGCACCAAAAGCACCTGAGAGCAGATTTTTGTAGCTCTAGTTGGTGTGGCCTGTCTTTGGGCAGACCCTACAATATATGCAAAAGGCCAACCTCATCATCTATGAGATGATTCAAGTGAGTGAAAAGCACATCACCAAAGTTAACAGCTCTCCTACATTAGATTGTTTTTAAAGGAAAGTGATAGAATCAATTGTAGGCTAATTAAACACACTAATCAGTCACAGATGAGAATATCATCTTGTGCTGTCATGAAATGAGAGCTGTAAATCAGGCCCATCCATTGGAGTGAGAAGAACAGCAGCTGAAGGCTTGCCATGCTCCTGCACCACAGACCCAGCCCAATCCATCTGCAAGAACAAAACACACATTGCAAAATTTTTTTTCTGCTAGTATGAGATGAAATATTTCTGCAGTTCATTCTTCTGCAAAGTGCACCTCAATGAGAGTTGCAGATAGTATGGTGCCTGGCTTTCTTGGAGTTAAATCTAGCTGATGATTGGTCATGAGTGATGTTCCCCAGGGGTAGATATTGGGGCCTGTCCTGTTCATTATCTTTATTAATGACCTGGATGAGGGCATTGAGTGCACCCTCAGTAAGCTTGCAGATGACACCAAGTTGGGACGTAGTGTTGATCTGCTTGAGGGTAGGAAGGCTGAAGGCAGTGGGATGAAGTTGATCAAGACCAAGTACTGGGTCCTGCACTTTGGCCACCACAACCCCAGGCAATGATACAGGCTTGGGCCAGAGCTGCAGGAAAGACGGATGTATTGTCAACAATTGGCTAGATAGCCAAGAAGGCCAATGGCATCCTGGCTTGTATCAGAAATAGTGTTGCCAGTAGGAGCAGGAAGGTGATTGTCTCTCAATACTCAGTTCTGCTGAGGCCACACCTTAAGTGATGTGTTCAGTTTTGGGCTTCTCACTACAAGAAAGACATCAAGGCCATGGAGCATGTTCAGAGAAGGGCAATGAAGCTGGTGAGGGGTCTGGAGCACAAGTATTATGAGGAGTGGCTGAAAGAACTGGGATTGTTTAGTCTGGAGAAGAAGAGGCTCAAGGGAGACCTTATAGATCTCTGCAACTCCCTGAAAGGAGGTAATGGTGAGGAGAAGTTTGGCCTCCCACGTAATCAGTGGTAGGACTAAAGGGAAAGACCTCAGGTTGTACCAGGGGAGGTTCAGGTTGAATATTAGAAAAAATGTCTTCTCCAAAATAGTGGCTACATGCTGGAACAGGCTGCCAAGGGAGGTGGTTGAATCACCATCCCTGGAAGTATTCAAGAGACATTTAGATGTTGTACTAAGGACATGGTTTAGTGGAGGACTATAGGTGATAAGTGAATGATTGGACTAGATGATCTTGGAGGTCCTTTGCAACTTTATGATTCTATGATTCTGTGACAGGATTGCAAACTCCATGGCTCTGGAGTTTTAAGTAGAGTCTTAATTAGATCCAGGGTTCTCATGGCTTGAAGATGTCAGGAATAGGCCATGGCTGTATGTTGCAGAGCCACATACTGGAATGACATGGAACTGTCTCAACACATAGTCCTCCACATTTCCTGCCTTTCCAGCCCTGGGCAGATAACAACAACATTGTTGACCAAATCTTCCAACACCATGACTGTGGGACACAGAAGTGAGGCAAGAAGATGTGAGTTTTAGTCTGTATCTTAATTACATAATCTGAATGCTCTTAGGAAGCATTCTTTGCTTTTTTCAATGCAAGCTGATCGGGTAATAATCGGGTAGTAATGCCTTGTATTTATAGGGAGCAATCTGATGTGGTTACTTAATAGACTAGTACTGGACTAGGCAGGAGACTAACGAAGAGCAGCATCTGAATAGCTGTTTCAAGTCTGTTCTCTATGGTTAAACAATAGAAAAGGTTGAATGTCTTGTGTGCTGCACCAATTACTCATTGGATTCATCAGATTTGCCTTCCCTATTTTCTTGAACTAAGGTAACACTTATAAGCCAAGTCTCTCGCTTGACAGAGTGCTTAAATCTCTTGGCCTCAGTGGCACTTAACTGCCACCTCGTGCAGTTTTCTGAATTTGAGGACCTTGAATTTATATTTTTTTAATTATAAAGACAACATGTCCATGGCGTTGCCAAAGTGTCATGAAGTCATATTGCTAGTTAGCACAATGCTCTTCATCCCTTTTTTCTCTCTTACGTAGTGAAATAGTAACTGACAAGGTGATTTTACATGTTTTTACCTTTTGTAAAAAGGTGTTTGTAGCAATGCTGATTTCTATCTGACCTGTATGAAGGACTTTCAATTTGGACTCTGAGCTTGGAGGGTTCACATCTTTTTTTATTTGAATTTTTGGGGTATCTATCTTGCTGCAAGGCAATCTTGGGATTTTCTCATTTCTAACAGATGGAGAGAGATTGCTGAGAAACTCAAAAGTCCCTTTTGCGAGTGAAAATGCTTAAAAGACTGTGATTGACAGTCACTTTTCCACAAGGCAACTTCATCTCTGAGTGAGAATGGCAGAACAGTTGCCAGTAAGCTATGCTGATGTCTTTCATTAAGCAAGACTTACAATGCCTCAGCCTGGAGGCCAGCTGGTATTTCAGATAAGAAATGAGGAGGGTAATTTCTTTCAAAGAGTTCAAGATTTGAAATGTGACCTTAGTGGGCTACATCCCATGTGGTGTCCACTGGTAACACATAAAGATACCAGGACACCTTTAATAGAAAACCAGGTGCCCAGACAATCTGTGGGCCACACAGTTGCTGCTGAAGGCCAAGCCATTTGTAAATCAAGCATGTCTGGCTTAGATAGACTCCATCATTGGATCTACTAAAGCAAAATAACTTGTGTCCATACAATTAGAGTCCCCCTTTGGCCATTGAAGATGGCCAATGCTGTCAAGCCTGTACACTTTTTGGAAATACGCTTGGAAGAATGTAGAGTTCATGAACCAAGAGGGGATGGACTAGACAATCTCCAGAGTTCCCGTCCAACTCTTGTGATTCTGCAATTCCATGACTTTTAACAGCTGAAAAACCCATTCTCCACCCAGGCAGCTACTAGCACTGTTTAATTTATTAGGAAAGATGTAGCCAAAGAACTGTTGCCCAAATCCTGCATAGGAGACAAGCTAACATCCTTTCAGTGCAGTGATGGAATGATGGTTGGAGGAGGATGTTGGGGACCTTACTGAGAATTGCTCCTTCCAGCCAACAACTGACATGTGGCCATTCCTTCAGCGGAAGGGATGATTTCGCAACTCCTGCATGGAGGTGATACTAAGGCTTTACATCATTACCCAATGATGTCAGCCCTTCTCATTTGCTATTTAAAAACACAGTATTCAGATTTGGAGAAGGTCATCAGCTGTCCATCGATCTTCTTGCAACTAATTTAGTCCTCCAGCAGGCACTGGCTCTCTTCTGCAAGATTTTTCTTGTTTTCTAGGAAAGGAAAAGGGGCTCTAACTTCTTCCCTCTCCCAGGAAAGGGTGCTTTACCATCCTTGTCCACACCACACTCATTTTTCTTCAAAATAAGGGGGGCACATCTGAGCTACAGCTCTTGGTAAATCCCAGTCCATGCCAGGGCACTGTGCTGCATGCCCCAGAGCTATTCAGGACACACCCTAAGAATTTAACAGAGTGAATAGTCAAATTCCAGTGCTCAAGTCTGTTCCTATACACTGCATATTTATCTATTGTATAAGGACTTAGAGCCTGCTAGAGAAAGGATGCTGAGTCTTCCCTCTACAACAGATGATTGGGGTCAGCCTCTTCTGCCAGGTAATAAGCAAGAGGATGAGAGGTAATGTCCTCAAGTTGTGCTAGGGGAGGTTCAGGTTGGGTATTGGGAAACATTTCTTCTCAGAAAGAGTGGCAAGGCATTGAAACAGGCTGCCCAGGGAGGTAGTAGAGTCACCACTCCTGGAGGTGTTCAAAAAGTGTGTAGATGTGGCACTTGGCTTTTGTTCCCTGCAGATTTTTATTCGTCTGGAGGACCAAGCTTACTACATTCAGCGTTCACTTTTTTTCCTTGCTCTTGCACTCCCTCTGCTGCTCCAAATGATCTATTAAAATAGAGAAACACTGGAGACAGAGCTAAGCAATGCATAGGGTGCTTTTGTATAACAGAAAATGAAACAGTTCATGCAAACTGGAGCTTACCTGAAAAAGCATGTAGAACACAACCTGTCCCTAATCCATTTCATGTCTAAGACAGCATGTGGTTTTGGGCTGGCACAGAGTCATATCAGGCTGTGGATGCCTGCACATCTGCCTTTGTTATTTTAGCTAAGTCATTCTGGATACCGAGAGAAGTTCAGGTGAGCTTTTGGAAGCAAGCATCAGGGTATAGAAAGTAAAGCTGTCAACTCCCTTTCACTACTGCGCTTATACATCAAATCAATAGCATGCGCAGTTGGAAAAACAAAGCTCCTGCAGATAAAGACAAAAAACCTTTTGTCTATGCCTGATACAGTCCTGCATTTGCAGATCAGGACAGTAAGACCCATTTCCCACCACTAATGGATGCACCATCAGGGCTAGCATCTTTCCTGTTCAGCTTGCCCCTTGAGGATCTTCAGCATTATGAGGACACTTCACACAGCATCAACCTCCAGTCTATTCTGCCAGAGTGATCCCAGACTGAGGTGGAGTGATTCCCAGTGTCCAGATAGGTCAAGACCAGGCTAAGAAAGGCAGGAAGCAGTCCCCCACTCCTCCATCTGTCCTTTTGCAGCCCAGAGCTGTTGTCCCCTGCTCCTTTTTCCTCTCCACAGTTCTTTAGAGTGGACTTACTAGATCTACCACCATGTTGTGCACACATCCCATGAAAACAGGCCCCAAATACAAAGCCTCGTGGTTCAGCTTTGGAGGCAAGTTCTTTGGGCCAGAAGAAACATAACCCACAGAGGCCCATTTAACCTTTCCCCAAACCACTTCGCCTTTCAAAGCCAAGAAGATGAGAACTAATGGGGCTGCTGGGAAGCAGGGGAGAGCAGAGAATTGCTCTATGTGTCCTTTTGAAGGTCCCAAAAGGAAAAGGTCTCTGACAAGGAGTTTATTTTCATTAAAAATGACAGGTCCAGCTCAACCAGTCAAATAAACAAAGCAAGTCTGTAGAAGAGAAAGTGCAAAAGGTCCTGAGTTATTTATAAAGGGCTTTTAAGTATATTAGGCCTAACACCAAGATAAATCAACCCGTTAGGATTCCAGAGGCATATTACATGTGGCTCTAGCTGTTGTCAGCTAGATATATTTAGCAACCTGATATCTTCCAAATCCTCTCTGCTTTTTCCCTAGGGAATCCCCTTTGAAAATTAATGCATTGAGACCAAGCACAACATCTTACGCGCAATCCCATACTGATCAGCTCAAATCCTTCAGAAGCATTCAAATCCTTACAACAGACATTTTGCTGCCCAGTGCCTTACAGAATGGCAGAGGATCTTCTTCAAGACCAGGTTTGCTCAGTCCAACCTGCAATAACATTTTTTTTTCTGTTTAATTTGGAAGCTCTTCAACTTCTGATACTGTGAAGTCAATTTCAAATGAATCTGCAGGATTACTTTGCAGCTGGCCATAAGGAAGATGTCAGGGATCATGTAGGTCTGGTTCACTTGACTGACTGAAGACTCCTGTCATGGTTTTAGGCCAATTAGGCCCATAACTCAATCAAATATAACATGAGTGATTTGTGAAAAGGACAGTAGGAATTGACTCTGTTGCCTCTGGTCTCTGGGTTGTTGGGCTCTGAGAAACAAGGCAAGTCAGAAAGCCAGACGAAGAAGGGAGCAGAAAGAAAAACATTCAAAACATAGGTTCCTTTAGTTTGAGAGCTGAGCTTAAAGGTTGTAGAGCACCTGGAAGAAAATAAAGGATCTCCTCCTACTGGGGCACAGAAATATCACGTTAGCTGGCAACCAGTTTAGTGCGTTCAGACGCTGGCCTCCTCTCTGTATCTTCAAGGTATCCCAAAGTATCTCAAACTGTACCAGATGTTTAGATAATTGGATTGTTCTCTATTGTTACATCTGGGAGATTAGCACAGTTAGAATGGTATTTTATAGGAAAGTAAGCGTGCTCACCCACCTCTGAAGATCGAGGCTCACAGAAAGGACTCCACAAGGAAGGGATCTCCAGAAAGAGATCCCTCCCCAGTGGCAGTCAGCCCTTAAATGAGGTCTAAGAGAGTTGCAGCCAGGCTCCACCCTTTCCAGTAACACAGGTGAATTGCCTTCACCTGCGCTCCCAGGGCTGACCCGGTCCTCTCCCCCTTTATCAGTCAGTGGTTCAGGCCATGACTCAATGGTTCCCATACATCTGTACACCCCAGAAAGTTGAGGATAGTTTGGGTGACACTTATTCCATGGAGCGCCTTGCCTTATGTCACTTGAGCACTTGAGATAATCTCATTTCTAAGTAATGGCTTTAATTCATTGAATCATAGAAACATTAAAATTGGAAAAGACCACTAAGATGATCTTGTCCAACAATAAATCCATTGGTTCCTCCCACTTTTGCTTGGAAGGGATGCCACATCTGGGAAGGGGACTTTTAGAGTAGAGGAACTGTGTCCTGGAGCAGTGTTCAGACGGATTCCCAACTTTGAGACACCAATTTCCCTACCAAATATCATCTGTTTGTGCACCTCTGCTGGAGCAATCTGGACAGATGGATTTGGTCTTCCAGAAAGGATGCAAGTTAGGGCCTTTGTCTTTATGATGAACTTAGACGAAACTGACTGGGAAAGCAAAGAGGTTTTTTTTCATCATTGCAAGGTCAATATTGTAGAAAATGTTTTTAAAAAGGAGTGGAGAATCATGGAATCATTAGGGTTGGAAAAGACCACCAAGATCATCTAGTCCAAACACCAGCTCATCACCACCATGCCCCACTAAACCATGTCCCTCAGTGCCACATCTAACCTTTTCTTGAGAACCTCGAGGGAGAAAGGGAAATACTTGATTTGGGAAACACAAGTGGAATCCTTCAGATTTACTTTTTGATGCCAAATGCCTCAAATGTTTTCAATTTATTGAAATCAACTCCAGTTTAGTAAGACCCAGTAACTGCATAATTGGCTTGAACTAATTGACAACATACAACCCAGGACAACCCACCAGGTCGTGACTCCCTGCCTTTCTGACATGTCTGTGGGAATTGTCTGTAGGAACAATTGCTCGGCAGGAAAGGCAAGTTTTGCAAAATCAAGTTTTACTATGAGAAGAAGCTGTGGTTTTATTCAAGTAATTCTATTTTTTGTGTGTGTTTGTTTGATTTGTTTTTTCTTCCCTGAAAGCTCAAATTAAGTGTCCGGGTTTGGGTTAGTTTAGTGCCAGACATCTGCTTTTAACTTAGTGCCATGATACACTCCCCGCTTTACACAGACAAGTAGCAGATGAAGGCATTGAGGAGATGGAGAGAAATTAAAATCTAGCCATTAGTCTTAATTAAAATTTAGCTATTAAGTCTTAAATAGGGACTTCTGCTGCCTTTTGCTACCATAGGTAAGAAATGACACTATGTTTTCCAGAGTCAGACTCAGCATACCTAGCAGTCATCTTCAAGACAACTGTTTGCTGACCCCAGAGACTCATATACTTCTTATAAAAGACAGGGGTCTGACCTCCATTGCCAATCACTTCTCTTTTTTCCTCCATCCCTGCACTTAGCATCTTGCAGCTTGATGCTGTGAGTGTTTCTGAAGAGGAAATCAGGTTGGAAAATACTGAGGACCGGATTGTTGTATCCTTAAATCATTCGGATCAGTACTGCTGGCTAGCACCATCAATATCAGCATTGCTCTGATCAGCTGTAAAATCGCAGGCAAGTCTATTCATCCTGGAGCTGCTCAGAATCGGTTAATTCATGGAAACTTACAGCAGATGGCGGTGCCAGCCCATCTCCAGCTTCATTTCTTAAGAAACTGCAGAGGCAAGCTCTGTAGCATTCCTGAATTGTCAGGGTTTTTTTTGTTGTTGATTTTTTTGTGTGCTAGTTTCTGATGCCTAGGCCATGCAAATGTCCCTGTGCAATGGTCCACGGTAAGGCAGACCTTCTTGGGCACTGTACGCTCACTTTTCCTAATATCCTGGGAGAAATGAGAGGAGAGGGGAGGAGAGTGGAAGGGAAGACCATCAATTTATCTGGGGCAAGGAACACTTTATAGGTGAAAAGCACAGCTGGATATAAGGACTCACAGTGTGGCACTGGAAGATGCCAGGAGCAAGATTAGGGCTCAGCAGCCAACAAAAATACTGGCCTGCCTCTACCGGCCTTGGTAGATCACAGAATCATAGAATCATTTGAGTTGGAATGGACCCTTAATTGACCAGCAATTGAATTTACAGAGCTTGTTCCTAAACGGGAAGCGTATCTGATCAGAGAGGAGTCTGGCCTCCCTTCTACCCAAAGGTGAAGGATGGCTCTGGATGAAGGTGGCTGGGTTGAAGAAACCAGTCTAGCCCCATTGGGACATGTCTTTTGACACTTCCCACAGCAGTAATAACCACCTGCTCTATAACCTAGTGGGTTAAAAGCTCTGCTTGCAGCCAGCAGAAATTTTAATCTGTCGTTTGCCCCTGCAAGCAACAGCCTGATCTCAGGGGAATTCTGCATCAGAAAGAAAATACGTGCTAACACTAACATGTGCAAAGGTTTAGACCAGGCTGTCAAACAACCCCAATCACTCATTGTTTAGCAGTTATGGAACCAAGCTATATAAATCAGAGCACACTGGGAATTCATCCACCTTTCCCTTCCAGAAAGCCTCAAAGAATTTAGGAGTGATGTGCTTAATGACTCTGCTGATCCCTCCAGTCAGCCTGGCTTTTTGCAGGAGGTACCAATCCTCTGCATGATGGGATGAGCATGATCTGACATGGGGAAGAGATGAGGAAAGGACCACAGAGGGCTGTATATGGGTGACTTGCCTCAGGTCATGTCTAACCCTATGTTGAATAGGGCAGATAATGAAATGCTTTCCTTGTTCTCAGAACTGCCAAATAAATTCTGACTGAAAAGAAATTAAAAAAAAAAAAAAAAAAAAAGAAGTTGTGTTTTTCACAGAAAATCAGAAAGAGTGGAGCAGATATAATTTGATGCTTGATGGTTGGACTAGGTGATCTTAGTGTGCTTTTCCAACCTTAACTACGCTATGATCCTATGACTCTTGTTGCTTGGCCAGTCTGTAGGCAAGTCATTTACATCTTTCTGACAGTCTAAATCTCTGTTTCGTTCTCATACAACACAACCACACAACTTTATACCACAACATTTATCCCCACTATTGCAGAAGCCTACCTATCCTGCTCAAACGCTGAGCTGTGCATGTTGCTCAGAGCCTTACCTGGTCAAACTTTGAATATCCCTAAGACTGGAGATTCTGCAGGTTGTCTGGAAATCTATCTCAGTTCTTAACCACTCTTAGGGTAAATTTTTCCAATATTTCTAGTTGGAAATTCTATTGTTATTTGGGGCTGTTGCTTCTCATACCTTTGAGAAGAGCTTGACTACAGCTTTTTCTAAGTAAGTCACCTCTAGGCAGTGGAAGCAAGTGGTTAGATCCTCCTTACTTCTCATCTTCAAAGCCAACCCAGCTCCCTCAGCAGCTCCACACGTTGCCTCCAGCCCCACAAAAGTCTTGTTGGCCTCTGTCCTGGAAGATTCCCAAACTTGACACAGTACCCCAGCAGCAGCCTCTCAAGCACAGAACAGAGGTGAATAATCAGTTTCCCTGACTTGCTGGCTACATCTTTGCTAATAGAGTCCAGTACTGCATTAGTGCAAGGATGCATTGCTGGTTCATATCTGTGTTGAACTGCTGCATTTTGCAAAAGCCAGTGTTTACTGAAGCAGGGATTTCTAGTTCCTTCTGCTATGGGATTTCCGTATTAGCCATACTCAAATAAAATTGCATACCAACTCCCTTTCTCTCCAGTTTTGACCACAAATTCACTGTGGGACCACAGAAGTTCCTCTCAATCAGATTTTCATCGTAATTGTTATTTTCCAATGGAAAGACTCAGTTTCCAATAAAACAGGATTTATTAATGGGAAAACAAAGTAGTCATCAAAAAGCATTCCAGTCTGTTCTTACCTCAAAAGATACACAGAAGACTTTCCTTAAATTTGGGAAAGGATCTGAGTTTTCAGTCTGTACCCAGAAAACATCTTTTTGATGTAGAAACATGGCATGAAAGCTTTGTGTTTGATGATTTTATTATGTTTGTCTTTATTTGATTAAAAGAGTTAGAATTCCCTTCTGTAGTTCTGATGAAAAACATCTTCTCCAGTCAAAAGCAATTTTATTGCAATCTCTAAATTCTTCAGAGCAATGAAAGGAGTTTGAATCCTTATTAAAGACTTCCTTCCTCCCAGTGCTTTTTATTCATCGGATAAAGATAGGCTAAAACAAACAGAAACAACTGGTATAGACTTAAAAATTTCAGTGGTTAAAACACGATTTTCCCATCTGTGTTCCATATAACTTCCTTCCTTCTCAATCTCTCCAGTTCAGTAAGCAGCCTCAGGTGGCAGACAAAGCCAGTCTTTGTCTTCAATAAATTTTTCAGAATTTTGGAAATAAAATATTCTGACATGCATGGACGGTTCCTTGGATCACCACCCACATGTAGATCTGCTGTTCATCATGGTCTTGGACAGAGCTCCTGTCAGCAATTTTGTCTTGTGCAACTGTACTCCTACATCAAACTCTTGTGCTCTGAGTTCCCATGAAAGGTTGTTATTCCTTGCTTTCCTCAATAGCTCACACACAGAATTATAAAATCATTAAGATCAGAAAGACACTAAGATCGTCTAGTCCAACCATCAACCCATCAAGAAGAAACATCCCACTTTGAAAAAGGTCTGATGGTTAGGAATAAACCAAAGCTGGCAGTCCATATTGCCTTCAGAATTGTTCGTAGTTCTTTCCCAAGGAGGACACTTATGAAGCTCAAAGATGTGAAGCCCTTTTGGGCATGAGTTTACGGCAAAATATCAACTTCTTGTTGTATGGCAGACACCTGCTATTTACTCCAAAGTGGTCAGAAAGCTAAAAGGAAAGAGTCCAACTTGAGGCCACTTGAGCAATTACTGGCAAAAACACCTGTTTTGTTGAAGCTTCTTATGAGTTTAGTCCTCAGGAAAACAGATTGCCTGAGAAAAACACAAAAACCATGTGAGAATCATTTGAGTTTTGAAAGACAATAAATGAGAAAACAACATGCATTTAATTTGGCACACGTCCACTTTCAGATTGCAATGCAACATGTGTAGAAGTGGAGATCTTTAAATTAGAGACCAGCAAGGACAAAGCATGGCATGCATGACAAAAAAAAAAAAAAAAAAAAAAAAAGGAATGATTCTGATGGCTGATCATCCTAGAACCCAATATGTACTCAAAGGAAAGTAAGGAAAAGGGGCTGAAGCCAACAAAAGGAAAGATCTTTTCATTTATGTGATGTGCGCAATAAGCTCATGGGGCTTTTCACAGGGTATCATGGAGACCAACTGTATGAATGGGTTCACAAAGAATTTTTTCAAAACCCTGGAGAATTTCAATAGGACAACTCAGCTCAGCAGTCTGACTTCAAGAATGTTGCTGTAAGCATCTGTGTTTCACTCAGGCAGCCTCCAAACATCTGCTCCACTGGAAAAAGCAGCAGATGCACAAAGATGCACTGACAGAGTTGTTTATTGCCCACTGTGGCAAGGAAAGTCTGGGGGTTAATGAGATAATCTCGTATTTCACAGGATGTGGAGGGCAGATTTTCAGCTGCTGTAAATCAGTTTAGCTTCCTATGTTTCCATGAGGCCCTGGAGATTTACCCTTGCCAGTGACCTGGCCCTGTTTGTCTGTTCTAGACACAATAGGACAATAGTTTCCAGCATGCCCTCAAGAACTCCCCTTGCATTCAAAGGCTCCTAGAAAAGCTCTTCAGACTTTCTGGGAGTGCACAGAGTAGTTTCTCCATGTCTCTTTGGCCTTTTAATCACAGGATCATTAAGGCTGGAAAAGACCACTAAGATCATCTAGTCCAACCACCAACTCATCCCCACCATGCCCTCAGTGTAACATCTACCCTGTTGTTGAACACCTCCAGGGATGGCGCCCATATCTCTGGGCAGCCTGTTACAATGCCTCACCACTCTTTTTAATAAGAAATTTTTCCTAATATCCAGCCTGACTCTCATGGGACCTTCTCTGCAGTACAGTGTCCACGTGAGCAATGCAGATGTCCTGATGGATGCATTTCAGACACTTCAACAGTAGCCAAATATGGGGGTCAGTCAAGGAGTAAGCCAATGGACATCCCCCCAGTGCTGAGCCATTCCTATTGCTCTCTTCTCCTCTATTCATGAGTCTTTCCTTTCCCTTCAGAACTACCTTCAGCAGCAGAACAGCTAGTTCAGGAGCTTTTCAGTACAGCATGGACTTTATTTAGCACAAACAATGCTCATTTCTTGGAATTCATCAGATATTTGACCTTTAAATAACTGGGGAAAGGTGTACAATATATCAGCTAAACTGTGATAATGCAACCCAGAAAAAAAAAAATGCAAACCATTCTCTCTCCAGCATAAAGAAAAAAAAATCACACATACTCAGCACAATAGGGGCAGCTATTTGGCAGCCCACAGCCCTTCCCATGGGACCACTCTTATCTGTTCCTAAAGGAACTGCCACCATCACATTACATTTTAAAGTTCCTTTCCCTGTAGGTCGCTGAATAAACTGTTCTAACACCCATCAGATGGACTGATCCCAACTTCTCAGAAGATGGATGGCTGTATCACAGATCAGTATCAGATGCTGACGTAACACTGAAGAGCTTTTCCTCCCTCAGTTCCCAGTCCTTATGATATCCTATTTCACAAGAGTAATTGTTAGCAATCCCCAGCACACAGCTCAGAGGCTGGAAATGACATCTAGAGATGAGATCTGCTCCTGCTCCGAAGGATTTACACCAGTTGGCTGAATAGGCAAATAGAGAAAAATGTTGCCCCCAAATTATATTGGTGAGGCTGGACGTTTTGTGGTTCCTGGGGTTGTGGCAACCCATAGAGAACAGGTGATCTCAGCCTTTTCTCTGTTGGGTTGATTACAATGGACCCCCTGCAGAGCTGACATCCAAGATCTTTGAGATGAGGAGTCTGGGATTTATTGTCCTCTGAAACCAAAATATCATGTTGCTGCTAAAGGTTGTATTTTCTACCAAGCAGTAGCAGGGCTGTGTGAAGAGGATCTATGAAAATGTTCTCCGCAGCTCTAAGTGTCAAGGCTGTATTTTTCCTTGTGATAATGCAGTTTACCTGTGTTCCAAGGTAAAACTGATCGTCTGGCCCTTGTCATGTGTTAAAAGCAAAAAGTCAATGAACCTTAACTAAAATTGTTCACTTCCCAGCAAGATTCATGTTAGACTTCCTCCTTCAGTTAATCAGCTGCACCCTATCCATCAGACTCACAGGGGTCTGCCAGGGGTCTCTCCTACAGAGGACAGCCAAAGGTCTATCTCCATCAGTCTGCTGTCCCCGGCCAGAGCCAGAGCTTACCTAGTAAAGTGAGTATGAATAGGGATGAACTGCAGTAAAACCTCTCCAAAATATTCTTACTTCAGTCAGAAGGGCTGTATTTCTCACTGGTAAAACGCACTGTATTCTTCTTCCAGGGATTTGTTCTAGCATAGGAATCATTTTCTGTATTCGTAAGATCTCATGTCATGGAGATCTACACTAGCTGTATGCTTGGTGAGTAAGGAGCTGCAGCCAGGACCACTACAAATATGAACCTCTTCATACTATTTCCATAAGCACAAGCCTCCCAGCCCTTGATTTGGAAATTGCATCGGTGTTATGCATTTTTTTGTGCTGCCAAAAGCCACCAAGCAAGTATTCATGGAATGGCTCATTCATGCACTGTCTCTCATTGTATGTAGCCCCTGAGATATCCTGGAGTAGCAGGTTACAATTCCTCATTCTGGGCAGATCTTCTTTCCTTATTTAATGACTTTTGTATTTCTATGATTTTTTGACAGCATCTAATGTGGATACTGTAAGCTGGGAAACATGGTGGATGCTCTCGTAAAGCTGGAGAGGGCATAGGAAGAGACTTGTGGTATTGACCACATCTGGGACCAAGACTGATGCACGCTCAGCACCCATCACACTTATTTTGGCCTACATCTTGATATCCAGGAAGGTTTTCTAGGTGTCTCATCTGCACAGAGGTCAATGTGTATTGCTTGGGTACAAGGAGAGGGCTGAGCCAGAGAGACCCCATTGGTACTGCAGGGTAATGCTGCTAGAGGATGCTCTAAAGCACCACGGCTACATGAAATATAGTAGTAAATGTCTACCACAAGCCCATAGTCCACCCTCTTGAATTTCAGCTTTTCTTCCCTCCAGACTAGTGAACTCAGGAGTTGGACTTGATCTGTATAGGAGATCCCTTCCAACTCGGGATATTCTATGATTCTATGAATCTCACCCCACCTGGCCACACACACCAGCCTACAGAGCCCAAACACAGATATCAATGGCACACACACTGTAAAAACTACTCATCCTACCCACCTGTATACTCATGCAGCCCAGCAGCTAGATGAGACTATTCCATGAGCGCTAGTAACAGAGAACATATTTGGGAGCTAAACATCCTGTAGTTCAGAAGGGACTGCCAAAAGAAAAAAATCCTCCTTTGATTCAAATTCTACAGGCTTTTAGCAGCTGGAACATCCCAGGGTCTTGCTGCTGTTTATTACTCTTCCCTCCTTACTTCCCCCTGAGATAGACGCATCTCTGAGTAGTACAGGCCAGGGATCATCACCCCTTATTCCCAGTGCAAACTCTGAAGTCCACTGTTTTGTGATCACAGAGGCTTTCACTCCCATTTTGATTCCTCTGACAGAACCTAATTTCCAATGCATGCTCCTGAGTCCTCATCAATCCGTAGAAGTGTACTGCACTGGGTCAAACCAGTGGGGATTACTCAGGTTCCCTGGTACACATTTCTCTGCCTTAACATTCTCTTCATGGCCTGCTTTTGCCAACCCTGAGTTTGCTCAGGAAAGTGGTGCAGTCACCACCCCTGGTAGATGGGGATGGTTTAGTAGGCATGGTGGTGATGGGTTGACAGTTGAACTAGGTGATCTTCATGGTCTTTTCTAATCTTAATAATTCTATGATTCTGTCTCTTGGGTCCTACTGCAACCCAGATCACCTTTCCAAACACAAACCCCTGCAACAACCCCTTTTTTTGCAACACTGAAGAGGGAAAGCCCTCTCTTGCAGACATAGCCACGAGTTTTCCAGATCTGCTGACAAACTTGGGAGGCTCCAAGCATATCTCCTCACCCTCCTGCACTTCAGCAACCATCAGGATTCAACTCCTGTCCCATATCAGCCACCAGCATGGGCGTCAGCTCCCCTGAAGGAAATGCATACAAGGTGCAGAGGGATATTATTGCACTGACAGCTGGATTTGCACTTTCTCCATCTGGACCAGACGTCACTTTTCACAGCTTATTGCTCTGCTTTGTGTCCAGAACTGCTTCCCCCCTCTTCTCCCTTTATGTATAGATATTTTATTGCAAACACTCTGGCTTTTTACGACCGGATTTTTCACGCTCTAACCTACTTCCCCCATCCATTCTGTTGTCACTTTTACTGTTAGCTGCTCCTGGATAAAAATAACAAGAAGGCCCAGGTTTTGTGAGATGGTCTCCATGCTTATGGGAAACTACAGAGAACAAAGAGAAAATGATATTAAATAACAAGGCTACCTGTCAGGAGGAGTGGCTAATAATAGTAATACACTGGGTGAAGACACTGGTGTGTTGTAACTTGCTATTTAATTGAAATGCTGCTCCACTCTTATTTAAGATCCTATCTCAGGCAGTGAGCAACTGAGTGTCCATCACAAAGTCCATCCCCACCTGAAATGGGAGTAAGTAGACGCTGTTTTAATTCCCCATCCAAATAACTCTAATTCCACACTTTAAGCAAGTAATGCTGGTTTTCATCCATCACTGGATATCTAGAAAGGCACTCTTGTTTACAGATACTCATGAAATCCACAAAAGATCAGCCAAGAAGATCTGATTGAGATAATCAAGGTAATGGATTAAGATAATCGAGGTAATGGCCTCAAGTTGTGCCAGAATAGGTTCTGGTTGGATATTAGGAAATGTTTCTTCTCAGAAAGAGTGATGAGGATACCCAGGGCAGTGATGGAGTCACTGCTTCTGGAGATTTTCAAGAAACAGGTAGATGTGGCACTTAGGGACATGGTTTAGTGGGCATGGTGATGGTGGGTCAATAGGTGGACTAGATGATTTTAAAGGTCTCTTCCAACCTTAATGATTCGATGATTCTATGATCCTGCTCTTATCCTGAGCCCATCAGTCACTGCCTCTATGGCAGCACTCCTGGCTGTGCAGATCACTACTTCTGGAATCACACTGGAACATCATCTCTCATACGGTAAACTGTTGGCACAGCTCTTGACATGACTTTGTCCAGGGACAGCTAAACCCCTCCTAAATGACTCCCCAGCATAAGAATTAGGAGTTATTACCACGCTTTTCCCACCAGGCAACTTGCATGCAGACACCTCATTTTGGACACGAGGAGAGTTTATTAGTACTGATGCACCTAGATCATTACCGTTAAGCTCAAGGTAGTAAGAAATTCATTGTCACTGGTGAATTTACTGTTATAGGTGGCCAATGTCAATGAGCTGTTATTGCAGCTGGTCCCCTTCTGGACTGAACATTACTCATATTGTACAGCCTTGTAGGACTGTTCCTTATGGGACAAGAAGTCAGTTTTACAGCCAAGAATCTTGCTAATGTTCTTGTTTACTTACAAAAAAAGCCACCATAACTTATCCTTCACAGCAGTTCCCACCTGCAGATCTGCTCTCTGCTGGCCTCTCTCCAAGAAAGCTCCATCTCCCTGCTTGTCCTCCTTGCTCAAAGCCGCTCTCCTGGTTTCTCTTTCAGTAGATTGTCATTTTCTGATAAAAAGGAAGAGAACTCTGTATAAAATGACTTGGGTACCGCTGCTTCAGTAACACCATGAGCAAAATTCATTTCATTTCACTGCAGGCACCCATCAGTTAGACGTTAAATCTGGGCCCATCATTTAAGCTCCTTCTTTTGATCGTATCTAAACAGATCATCTTATGCATATTGTAGCTGAGACTGAAAAAAAAAAAATCCTATGAATATGGAAGGTTCTCTTTTAAACCTTGAATATTGGCCAGATAACAAGGGCTACAGTAAGTTAAGGCTTTTTTGGCACAGAATTCACTTCCTTGCAGAGAAGGAAAGACTTAATTTAGGTACAATTTTTTTCTTGAAAACAATGCTTAGAAATAACTGTTCAGCATTTGTCACAAGCATGGAAGGTTCTGTAGCAGATCATGAACACATGAATGATGCAGACGATGCAGCAGTTCAGCTCCGTTTATAAGACTTTCGTTTATATTTCACATTAATCAAAGATAGTAAAGTTGCATTTTTTTTTTTTTTCTTTCACATGAATTACTCTGAGAGCATCAAAGGCAGAATGACACAAGTGTGATTCTAATTGGCAGGAAAGCATGGCTTCCAAGTTGACAGGAAAAGATTTTCCTGTCCAAATTGGATTCAAATCAGTATATGTGTATTTTTTTAGTTTCCTGGAAAGTGGAATATTTCCAAACATGGTGCACAGCCAATGGAATTGGCATTTTATCAGCTCCACACCAGCAGCAGCACAACAGACATTGATACCAGCTGCAACACACTGCCGCAGGCAGCACCCATGTTCCCTTGCTCATGGGGTTAATCACTGTGTGAACTCACCCAGGGCTTGAAAAATGGCAGGTTCAAGAGTTCCTGGCCTGTAATCCTGGCCAGGTTTCACTGAAGTTTAACTTGTACTCAGTTAAACCACTTTAAGCCCACGTTTATTTCAAAGAATGTCATGTTTGCTGAAGTAGCACTTTCCCATGGCCCTTATATTTTAGAAAAAAAAAAAAAAAAAAAGTACAATAATCTGAATAATTCCAATTGCAACAGTTGGTCTTTCATATGCTTATCCTTGATTTTACATGGGCAACTGTGCAACCTTCCTACCCAAGTAAAAGTCAAGTGCACATTATATATCCTCGTATCTAATAAAAGTATCTCATGTCAGAGATAGCCTGGAAACAGGAGATAAAAACACAGATTTAAAATATCTTCAACTCAGTTGGTTTGGCTTCATCTTTCACCTTCAAGGTTCAAAGCACAGCAACAGTTCCCAGGTAAACAAAACAAAGCATTGCTGGCACTGGGAATTCACTTTAGGTTAAGTATAAACAAATCCAGGCATGTTGATGTAAAGAAATGTGGAGGTAAGATAATCCAAAATATTTACTCTGCTCTGTAGGAAGCCCACACAAAACCAATTTTATTATGAGACGTGCTCTAGTTCTGTTCTCCAAGTTTCAGCCATCAATTAGATGGAGCTACCCAAGGCCGCATCTGATCTTTTTGCTATTCTCCTTCATGATGTGTTTCAGAGAAAATTAACAAACAAATGTCAAGAGCTTTTTAAAAAGTGTCCTTGCAAATGTATATGGAGGCAGTGGAATTTTCTTGCAATAACAGCCTTATGGCTGGAGTTGTTTAAATGTACAAGGCACTTGAGAACGAAGCAGGGAGAGTTCTGTCCTGCTTCTGCTGGGGCATGTGGACAGGATGACCTAACAAGCCTTTCCCATCTGCCACCCCTATGGTTCTCTGAGAAATCGAATCCCAGGAGACCCAGGGCCTGATCCTGAGAGGTGAACCCAGAGGACTAGACTTCACCCTACTTAGACTTACTATAAATAAGCTTGTGTCAGATCCAGTTCCTGGCATTTGCCTTTTTCTCAGTCCTTTCAGTCACCCCTTTTGGCATTTAACAATGTGATTTTTCCAGTGAAATATGGATTGCTTTCACTTCCACGTTTTTTCCCAGCTGTCTGACTCCGAAATGTGAGCTGACTTGGTTAAATCTGAGGTGCCAACACTAGAAAGATGGGCAAAGATTAAAAAAAAATAAAAATAAATCCCACTTCAAATTATGCAAATATTTGTGCAAAGGAAAAAATTCATCTGCCTCTGCCATGCCTACCCTCCTGCTGAGTTTATAGTAAGGATGCCAACAGATGAAGTTTCTGGCAAGAAACCTGGGGTAAAGAGGACACATTAAGAGAATTCTTAAAAATCTTTCAGGAGGGTTAATTTTAATTGCACAACTCATCTTCTAAATGTCATTAATCTCATCAAAGATCAAAGACATTGCTGGGTAATCTGTGTATTCTACAAAAAGTTAACCAGACATGAAAATGTCGCTAACAGAAATATTTACTACAACCAGATGAAAAATAATATCCAATAATTTCTACAATCGAAAAAACCTTCATGCCATAGGGGGGAAATTGAAAACAGAAGAGAAGACTAGACTCCTGAAATGTGTTGTGTAACTGAATTACATTCTCCACCTTCCTTTCAGTTTTTTTTCATATGTGCCTTCCAGTCTGGGGAAAGTGTTTGGCAACAGTATAGAGCTAGCCACAATTGTGTGTGGGCAACTATTTGTTTGAATGGAATCAGCCATTTTCCATCAAACTTGGAGTTACAGAAGAACTTCCAATTTTTCACATAATGATTTTTAGCCAGAAAAATGCCCTTGAACAGACGCTTCAGTCAATATAATGGAAGTTAGTAATTAAGTCTAAAGAGACTTGCTGATAATTTGGAAATTATTTGCATTCAGATTTCAAACACAGACAAAACTGGAACTCGTGGTCACTGTCCATAGAGGAGGTGACAGATGGACACAGCAAACATCTGCATAGAAGGGGCAGTTGAACTATGCGTGGATCACAAGATGGCCAAATTGAATGAAGAGAAGGCAGACCTGATGTCCTGGCAGATTATAAAGATCTGGAGACATGTCTGGTTCTCTGTAACCTTCTCAACATGGATTGATTGGTGTCCATCTTGAACAGCCCACTTTATACAATCGAAGACAACAGACATGTCCTCCATGTCCTGGTGTGTCTGTGTACAGTATCCTCCATTCAAGAACAGTGTCTAGAAGGCTGAGTTGTTCTTGATGGAAAACATTACCAGGTTTACAGTCAATTCTCTCAGCACTTTATGACTGGACTCTGCCCTGGGCTTCCAAACAGCCTGAATTGATTTTGAGAGTTGGCAATTCATTACAGAGATCATTTGTGGAAAAGAAGGGAAAGAAAAAAAAAAAAGAAAAAAAAAGAAATAAATAATCAGCAATATTGAGAAACACATTTGTGGAAAAGCTGAGAGCATGCTGGAGAATGAAAACAGCATGGTCTCCTAGTGACCTGGTAAGTAGGCACAGCAACAGGTCACTGGTCATTGAGCTCAGGGATGACTGGAGCAGGCTGCAGAAAGATCCCACCAGCACAGGCGTCGAAGCAGGCTATCACAGGGAAACTACAGTGCTACCCAGCACTGCCTAACTAAGATGTGGTGGACCTGATGTCCACAATGGCAATGACACAAGTTATGTCTGCAGTCCATTCCATGCAATGTCCTTCACAAAGGTACCAATTCCAAAAGGTAGAAGCTAATATCTACTTAACTAAGCCCTGAGAGAAGCAGATGAACAGGCAGCAAGAGTAGAAGGAATTGGGGCTACTTGTGCTTTCTGGATTCATTCTTCTGCACCCACTTATCTTGCCATGAATGGAGGCTATGCCTCTTCAAAGGAAAACTGTGCTCATACCTCAGCAAGTGGCAAAATGCCCAACAATTTCAATGATGGCAGAACAAAGCCTTGTGAGAAAAGGGCAAAGAAGAAGGGGAGCAAATTCACTGTTGCCATAAATGTGCTTGCATGCTGGCTTTCTATCTGCAAAGGCTTTGCATGAGCTCACCTCATCCCCATCACCACAAGCCGGCATCTGGGTGGTCAGGGCAGCTTTCAGTGCATGATGAATGTATATCAGTAAGCCTCTGAGCATCAGAGCTCTGCTGTGCTCACAGGAGAGGTCCCCTGTGCTAAGATCTCCCATGTTAGGTAGTGCTCAGGAGATGTGCACAGACTGTGCCAACCCAATGCCAGAACCAGGAGACAAATGAGGGAATTCAGGCATGGGGCTGGGAGCTTCCCAGCATTGCGGTGCAGCATCATCTTTCAAGGTTTGCTCATTCTCTATTGATCTCAGAGCCTGTGCATGCTGCTGTCTTGTTAGACAGCATTAAAACATGCTGCTGACAACACACAAAGAAAAGTGAGTGCTGAAGGTGTGGGATTTGGGTATTAGCTCAACACACCACTTTGCTCTGATGCCCAGTTGCCTAGGTGAGGGAACAGAGCCCAGGCTCCAAGGTAAGCCTTCCAGGAAAGGATGCTGGAGTCTCCAGCTCTGGACAGTTCACTTGATGAAACGTCCTGAATTGTATTAATCACTGGTGAGGCTGCATCTTGAGTACACTTCTTAGTTTTGGGCCACTCACTACAAGAAAGACACGGAAACCCTGGAGTGTGTCCAAGGAAGGGCAGTGAAGCTGTGGAAAGTCTTGGGCACAAATCTTATGAGAAGCAACTGAGGGAACTGGGATTGTGTAGTCTGGAGAAGACTCAGGGAATACCTTATCAGTGGAGGTAGAGGTTGGCCTCTTTTCCCAGGTAACAATGATAGGGGGAGAGGTAATGGCCTCAAGTTGTGCCAGGGGATGTTAGGAAAGATTTATTTTCAGAATGAGTGATAATGCATTGGACTCACCATCCCCGTAGGTGATCAAGAAAGGAGTAGATATGGCACTGGGGAACATGGTTTAGTGGGCATGGTGGGGGTGAATCAACAATTGAACCGGATGATCTTAAAGGTCTTTTCCAACATCCATGATTCTATGGTTCCGCAAAAATCCTGGTCTGCTCAGCAGCCTTCACACTAATCAGCAGAGAAATGTGGCAAGAACCAAGCAGACATGCACTGGTTCTACTTTGGCAGGAGTTTACCAGCCCAGCTTGGCCTGCTGGCTTGTTAGCACCATATGATACTCCACTGTATGTAGGGTGTGGTCTGTAAATCTCAGCTGACGCATAACAATAATTACTCTTCATTTTCCTTCCTCCTCAGCTAATACGTATTTAGCCTGGTGGCACTGAAATGGTTTCCCATCTTGTGCAGTTGCAAACCTGGAAATCATACAGAAAAAAATAGCACACAATAGTCTCCAATAGACTTGGAGATATAACTGTGTTCTTGGTGACATATGAATCTTTTTTCTTTATTTTCCCCTGGTATTTGACAGCCTTCGAGGGGAAAGAGGAAGAAATATTTTTTTAAGTGGAAAGAGCAAGACAGGTGCAACACGAGCTCTTGTTTTACTGAGCTGTAGCTGTCAGGAGAAGTTGTAGGGTATTGAATTCTCTGGCATTTCTCTCCAGCTCTCTTGTATAAATAAAATTAGTCTGAACCATCAAGCAAAGGCTTTGTGTCCTAGGGAACTTTGCGTTTCTTTAGAGTACTCTTCACAGGGAAGGAATGCAGCTCCAGAGCTGGACAATTTGCTTTATACCATCCTTCTGGTTGACGTGACTGTGGATAAACAAAGTAACTCTGGAGCCAATAGTGAAAAAAGGGCAAATTCTTCTTTGAACAGTTGCACCACTAACTCATCTGCACTGAGGCTTCCTGCCAAACTTCTGTCCAGCTTACCAGTGGGCTCTTTAGAAAGTGGAAAAGACCCTGAAATGCCCACAGAGACCTAGCTCAGCACCAACACTGTCACAAGACTCCCACTCCATTGTTCTCAATAGGGCAGAAAAATGCCAAGACAATTGTATTTTAGGCCAGCTCTCGTCATCCCTCACCATGCAAAGTGACAAATCTATATGATGGATCAGAAGTGGAGGCTAAGAATAGTAACGCTATACTGAATAATGAACGAATGTTGTGTTTCCTTATGGATTTGTCTGAGAGGAATGAAAAAGGATTAAAAAGTTTGTATTCCATCTCCATCCTCCTGATTGAGCGGCCTAAAATGTAGTACAGACTGAAATTTCTAGATTAAAACATAGAAAGCTAGCTGCTCCCATGTAAGCTTAATATCTCAGCATATTAACAACTCAGAGTATTAATTTGATATCAACACATCCCCTTCACCAATAAGCATTCAGACATGTTCTTTCTATGTATGTCTTATTGGCATTTGAGAGCTATCTTTTAACTAATTCCTAAGTGGCCTTACTTGCAATGGTGGAACCTCCATTCATGCCCTGATCATCATGTTTGTTACAGGTTTCTTGGTCCTAGAAGGCTACATTTGAATGTTAGCCTCACATCTATGTTCAAAAAGAATGATATCAAGAGAGGAGTGAGTGGCCAGGCTGCCTAGCTACATCTGAGCCCATAGTCAGCATATCCTCAGTGCTATTGCATCTACATTTGATGTAGATGTCTCTACAGTGTCAGTTCCTTCAACATGGAGGACGAGATGAAAACAAAAGATAATCGCATCCTTTTTTTCCACTCAAATAAAGCTTTCCTCGACTCCATCCAAAATGCTTTAGTTCCCCAAGCTATGTGTACACCAGTGTGTCTGGACACATCACACATCCCATGGGACTAGCAGGAGAACAAGCTGGGTGAGTCAGCATCCTGCCTTCACAAGTGGACGCCCAAGTAAGAACATGGGCTTAGGAAAAATACATAACAATATTTCCTTAAAACACTTCTCAGCATTCATCAGCCTGTGGGCTGGGAATTTCCCAGGTAAGAAGAGGGATTTCTGCACGTGAAATTTTCTTACAGCTTTTTCCAATTCGTTTATGAGCCTTCAGGTCGACAACATCCTGCAGCCAGGATCTCCACAGTTTTATGATGATATGTGAACAACCACCTGCTTGTTTTCTTCTTTGGTATCTTCTTCTGATGTCACCCAGTTCTTAAATGGCAGAGTTTGTGAAGTTTCATCCCTGTTCTCCTTCACTGTGCTACTTGGGAGTAATATTGACGTATTTCCCCTCATTCTTGCTTTCCAGCCTAAGAAGTCCTAAAATTTGGCAACACTGGCACTTCTTGCCCCATCCCTGGAAGTGTTCAAGGCTGTGTTGGATGGGGCCCACGGGAGCCTGATCTAGTGGGTGGCAACCCTGCCCACGGCAGGGAGGTTGGAACTAGATGATCGTTAAGTTCCCTTCCAACACAAGCCATTGTGTGATTCTATGATTCTTTCCAGAGAAGGTCAGCAGAGGGAGCTGACGGTCCAAGCCTTTTCGGCAGCTCCTGTCTGTGCATTTCAGTTTCTAACAGTCTAAATATAAAACAATGCCCATTGTTTCTTCCAGCTGCGTGTCTGCAAGATTCAAGAGAACTCAAATATCCAATTAAGGCAATGCACTCAAAAGGAAGAATAGCAGTACTTAGGAGTATGCTTTATTTTGAACAAAGGCAAATTTCAGGGCTTGTCATAAAAACAAGAGAATGAGATAGGCAAGACCCAAAATCCTGGTTCAGAATGACCCTTCGATCACTGCATGTTTTGGGGAAGTTTGGATTAACCTGAAAAATTAAAGAATGAAACAGCAGACAGGGATGCAATAGAGTTGACCATGGGAATGTAATGGGGTTGGGAACAAGAATGCAGTGGGGTTGAGGAAGGGGATATCATGGAGTTGGAGATGGGGATGTCATAGGGTTAGGCACAAGGATGCTCTGGCATTGGGGGTGGGATGCAATGAGGTTGAGAACAAGGATGGAATGTCTTGCCTTGAATCTAAGATTGTGAGGACCTGCAGGAAGACAGCTTGTCTTTTGATTGAAACTGCTTTTAATTCTCGGAGAGGTCATCTGAGCTGGGAGTATTCCTTGCATTGGTGGTTAGAGAAAACTCCAGATGACATGACCTGGACTTTACAACATTTTAGACTTGCCGCATATTCAGCTAAGAGGAAAAAAAAAATAATCTAAAATTACCTCAGTTTCCCATGTGTTCCCCAGATTCTAGGGCATGTTTTCCCAACAGTTTTTCTTCACTGTGAGCAAATTTTGTCTTAGGGTGGACATCAGCTGGAGTACTGCATCCACATGTGGACCCCACAGTACAGGAGAGACATGGAGCTGTTGGAGCACATCCAGAGGAGGGCCATAAAAATGATCCAAGAAATGGATCCTCCAAGGACAGGCTGAGAGAGCTGGGGCTGTTCATCCTGGAGAAGGAAGGTTCCAGGAGACCAGAGAGTGATCTTTCAGTATATAAGGGGGGCTAAAATAAAGAAGGGGACAGACTTTAGCAAAAGCTGTTCTGACAGGACAAGGGTGCATTAAAAAGAGCGTGGCCAGCAGGTCGAGGGAGGTAATCCTCCCCCTCTACTTTGCCCTGGTAAGGCCTCATCTGGAGTACTGCATCCAGTTCTGGGCTCCCCAGTACAAAAAAGACAGGGATCTCTTGGAAAGAGTCCAGCGGAGGGCCACGAAGATGGTGAGGGGCCTGGAGCATCTCTCCTATGAAGAAAGGCTGAGTGAACTGGGTCTGTTCAGCCTTGAGAAAAGGAGACTGAGAGGGGACCTGATCCAGGTCTATAAATATCTAAGGTGTGGGGGGCAGAATGGCGAGGCCGGACTCTTTTCAGTGGTGAGTGGAGACAGGACAAGGGGAAACGGCCGGAAACTGCAGCATAGGAAGTTCCGCACCAATGTGCGCAAGAACTTCTTTACAGTGAGGTGACGGAGCACTGGAACAGGCTGCCCAGGGAGGTGGTGGAGTCTCCTTCTCTGGAGATGTTCGAGACCTGCCTGGATGCCTACCTGTGCGACCTGGTGTAGGGAACCTGCTTTGGCAGGGGGGTTGGACACGATGATCTCTGGAGGTCCCTTCCAACCCCTACAGTTCTGTGATTCTGTGATTCTGTGACAAGGGCAACTGGTTTCAAACTACAAGAGGGCAAATTTAGGTTGGATATAAGGGAAAAGATAATGATGCAATGGAATAGGTTATCTAGAGAGGTAGTGGAGACATTCAAAGTCAGTCTGGACCAGGCTCTCAGCAACCTGATCTAACTGTAGGTGTTTCTATTCATTGCAGGGCAGTTGGACTACCTGGTCTTCAAGGTACCCTTCCAACTCAAATAATTATATAATTCTATGACTCTGTAACTCAGCATCTGGTGGAGATTGCCCCATGACATGTGATGAGATTTTCATAGGGTCTACCATGAGAGTCAGAGCACAGAAAGCATTGGCTGCAAGTCCTGAGCTCCCCCCGTGTCCCCAGGCTGAGCCCTGGGCTCTGCGGGAAGCAGAATGCAGGAGAAGACCCAGGGTCTGACAGCTTCCAGTCCTCCGGAAACTTCAGGGAAATGAAAAAAAAAAGTCTGCTTTGGGTCTGCTTTGGGTCTGCTTTGGAGCCAAACCAGCTCATAAAGAAGAAATAAAATGAAATAAAAAAATAGAAATAAAAAATCCTTGATGACATTTCCCGCTAACCGGAAAGCCTGCTTTCTTTTCCAGCAAACTCTCACTCCCCCATCACCTCTGGTTCTGGCGTTCCCCAAGATGCACATGCTTTGGCTGGGTTTTATTTAATCCTCAACATTGAGGAGCCTCGCTTCTTGTTTCTGGCAGCTGGATTCCACCACTGGGTAATTCTGTGGCTAAACTGTTTAAATAATGTTAATGGCTTTACAAATTCACTTTCAAAACAGCCCGAAGTGTAAAGCCAGCACAGCTGAAGCAGCATGCTGGAGCTTAGGCATGTTTAGATAAGAGTGGGTGCAGTGTAAGCTGTCAGAGAGCTCCATGCAAACTATTCACAAGCCAAGAACCGGGTACTTCTGTCTATTAGATATATCTCCTGCACTGCAATGGAGTAGGTGCTTACTGCAGCAGGGCAGGGTTTGATAGCCAGCACAACTTGGAGGCTTTGGAGTTTAGTGGTTTTGTTTTTCTTGGCAGCACGCTCCCACTCTGTGACAGGTGCCACTGAAGAAAACAATAGCATCTCCAGTGGCATTTTCTTCAGGTTTTTGAAACAGCAATAAGTAAGAAAAGGGAAAAGGGAAAAGGGAAAAGGGGAAAGGGGAAAGGGGAAAGGGGAAAGGGGAAAGGGGAAA
>NW_024962263.1:87744918-87798613 GCF_019238085.1 Lagopus leucura | reverse complement strand
GGAAAAGGAAAAGGAAAAGGAAAAGGAAAAGGAAAAGGAAAAGGAAAGGGAAAGGGAAAGGGAAAGGAAAGGGAAAGGGAAAGGGAAAGGGAAAGGGAAAGGGAAAGGGAAAGGGAAAGGGAAAGGGAAAGGGAAAGAAGAAGAAAAAAAAGAAAAAAAAGAAAAGGAAAAAGAAAAAAAAGAAAAGGAAATGAAAATATGAGACTTCACAGAGGATACTGATTGTATGGTAAAACTTCAGAATTTAACATGGGATGAATATATGTTCCTTTATTTGAAACAAAAATGGCAGCTGTCTGGAGCCATGCCATACCCTTAGCTTTTAGCCAGGATCTGCTCCAGCTAGGTTGATGAGGTTGAGAAATGCTGCTGGAGGGCAAGACTTGGCTACCCCAAATCTGCATTTCCACACCCAGACCCTTTCTGGATTGAACAGAGAAAGCTATCAGAGAACATCAGAGCTCCCTGTGCGTAACTGTATTTGCACATCTACGACTCCCTGGTGCCTGCATAGGCTTTGTGTCCACCACGCAGGTCATGCTGTCATCGTGGTAGTCATAACAGTATCACTCGGGATTATCTGTGCCTCTCAGCAGCCCAGATTTCACAAGGGTCACACTGCTTTCACGTAATTGCAGTTGTGCTCAATAATCTCCCTTGGACAAATTAAAATAGGGTCAGGAGATGCTTGTGTTTTGATTTACATCAGGATAAATCAACAGTTCTGCCCTAGTGGTTGTCTGTGTACCAGCAAAGAAAAAGTGAGATAAGGTCAGTACAGACCTACAGAGATTTAATGTGTGTCAGCATAGCACAACTCAGCATTACGTGTTTAGGAAACCAAACAAATTCAAAAGAAAAATTAAGTGCGTATTTCAGCAGTGTGGATGATAAACCACTGAAACAAGCCAGTACGGGAAGGGGTGAATTCAGTACTTTGTGATGCCTTCAAATCAAATGGTTCCTCCCAAAATTGTTTTGGGCAATTTAGTGAGCGATGATGTAAAACCTTGAAGCTGCTGAAGCCAGAAAGCCTGCCAGTGACTTTGAAGGTTTACAGCTTGGTTTTAGCTTTGATGAATGGGAAGGATCAAACAGGAAACAGGGTTTGGAAAGGGCCAGTTTTTGGTCAACACAGAAGGAAAACCAGTCATATGATATAGTGGTGTTTGTGGGGATTGCATAGTAGATGTTGGCCAATGAAGGATTTGAGGTCAGGACTGGATGAAATGGGATCTCAAAGATGGTGTGTGTATAAAGGACAGGAAGGAAACAGAAAGCATCCATCCCTAGCGCTATTCCACATGGTATTTTGTGCCTGGCCCAGCAGTGACCTGGGACATGTCTAGCACATGGTGATGGACCTACGACAACATGTAGCCTGAGGTGGTCCTAGCCCATAACCTCCAGATGTCATGGGAAATTATCTTCAAGATATGAACCAGTCATTTTATCCAGCTTCTCCAGTCTAAACACATAGCCCTGCCTTCCCAAAGACAAGTGCCACTTTTTCACATTTGGACAGGTGGGCACAGGTATGCTAAAGCAACCCTAGAACCTCAGCTTCAAGTGCTGCATCATCCATTACCATGGACAACCTAAGCCACAAATATCATCAGTGTTGACAAATATATTCCTCCAGGCTAGACGGAAGGACTCTGACAGCTTCCCACAGGAGAAAGTTGAGAATGCCCAACCACAAAACATTAGACCTCACATTCCAGAGCATTGAAATAGGATTATGGGATCACTCTGGCTGGAAAGGACCTCAAAGCAGGCTCAGCTATGGGTATCAACACAGACTGCTGAGGGCTGAATCCAGTTTTCTCTCCCAGGATGGAGACTGGGCAACAAGGAGTGTTAGAGTCACACTGCCCAAAGCATGAGATGAATGATGGAGCAGGACTATGATTGCAGAAGCCAGACACAGCCTGCCAACCTTCCTTCAGCTCATTCCAAGAGCCATAGATCCCATCTAGGGGGTGCAAGAGGTTTGCTCTTTCCCCATCCTCATTCCTCATCTCCTTGCAGACTCCCTCAAGCCACAGGAGCCCAAAAGCCCCTCATGTTACTCCAGCTTTCTTGCATAAGTGCCCTGTGGTCATTCCCCAGCTCACTGCCCTGCCGTGATTCATGGCTCCTCTCTTGCTCTTCCTTATATGGGAACTTTGCATTTCCTCACATTTCCTGCACTGGGAAAGCCAAGGCTGAAAAGTGCCTTTTTATATTTTCCGCTGCCAACCCCTTGCCTAGAGACAGTTCACATCCCACTGTGCCCCACGACACCCCCCATGCAGGAATAGTTCTTTAAGATTCCCCCATCCCACACCATATCCTGCCACCTGAGCCATCATAGATGCTTCAACTCTCAGAGCAAGGTGCCCAGCAGCACATCCAAGTGGCTTTTGGAGAACCCACAGCCTTTCTGTGTCTCTATTTTAATTACACTTTCTCTTCAAGCATTGAAGGGAGCACTACTCAGCACTGAGAAATGTGGCAGCTTATTCTCTCTTTTTCCAACCTATTTTCCAGGTGGCTGAGAGACTGTAAAGTCAGAGCAGGGAGGAACATGGGGAGAGATGGACAGATGCCCATTTTCTTATGAAACCAGGCTAAAAATAGGGTGAGATTGGCCCTTGGAAGCCACACGGTTCATCCTTTTGTGCTGATGTGGGACCACTTCTACGAAAGCAATTGCGACACAAACTATTTTAAGCCCACTCCAGTTCCTCCCACAGTAAGCATGCTGGATTTGCCCCCACTGCTTGCTCCCTTGTGTTATGGGCCATCATCAATCTGCAGAGCATTTCCCCATCCCTACACAGCAGCTGCCTGCACTCACAAGATTTCGTGGAGGTCATATGGCCTCATCTTCCTCTTTCTGCTCGTGTTTCAAAAAAATTTGTCAGAAACACAAATTCTGGCCTAGCTGTAGATGTATGTCCCTGTGCATTGCATGGAAGTTGGACTAGGTGACCTTTAAGTGTCCCTTCCAACTCTAACGATTCTATACTTCTATGATAATACTCAGGGCTGCAAGCTCTTGTACCTGGTCCACATCAGCCACTGAAGCAGCACATCCCTTCTTAAGTGTTTTTTAAAAATAACGGACCTAAGTTTGTATTTAGTCCACCTCTTTCATTACAGTTAATTTCTGCCTCTTGACTTCATGACTGTTTTCTACAGCTCCCTAGACTTCCTGAGGAGGTGCTTCCCTGCAGTGAAAGCCATCTGCTCAATCCCCCATACCAGATGCATCCAGGTTTCCCCAGCCTTCTTGTTCTGCTATATGTGAAATGTTCCCATATCCAGAACAGACAAATCGAACCTGATGACCCACCGAGAAGAGATTCTGCAACCTTCTCCAACTCACATGGGCCACATCCCTGGGAAATACCATCCCTTATGCTATATGCTTTGCACTGCTTGTGTTCTTCATGGGAAGATTTTGATCTGTAAAAATAATTTGTTTTCTCTTTAGCCCTTTCCCACTCAACAATTTCCAGTCCTCACTGAAGCATCCAGCTTAATAACTGTCTTTTTGCAGCCAGGGAAACTGAGAGATAGCAGAGGGAATGGTGTTATAAGGAAGGCAATGCCCAGAAAAATTCATCTGGCTGGTGAAAAGAGCACAGAGAGTAAAATTCTCATGGGACAGAAAAGTCTGTGGAAGAGAGAAGAGGTGTTGCAGAGCTTCAGACACTCCAGTTCTGCCCAAGCAACTGATTCTCCTGAATATAAAGACTTAAATAAAGGAACACAAAGTGATAAACAAGTGTGGAGTAGGACAGAGCTGGACAGAAATTCAGGAGGAGCAAAAAGGAAAACAGATAGGAGATGAGAAGAGCATCCAAGCAAGCATGAACAGAAGCCCAGCAGGATGATGGTCAGTTGAACAGTTGCCCTTTAGCTCCCTGTGCAAGGCTGAGCACCGCCTTTCCCTTCCCTTCCCTTCCCTTCCCTTCCCTTCCCTTCCCTTCCCTTCCCTTCCCTTCCCTTCCCTTCCCTTCCCTTCCCTCAGAACTACAGGATCACAGAATGGCTGAGGTTGGCAGGGGTCCATCTGGTCCAACCCCTGCTCAAGCAGGGACATGCAGAGCATGGTGCTCAGTACCACATCCAGGAAGCTCCTCTCCAAGGAGGAGGTTTGTGTGCAAAAAAGTGTCAGGGAGTCATTGTAAATATTGCAAAGGGAAGAAAAGACTGAGCAAAGTTAAAATGGATCCTGCAACTTTCTGATCCAAAGGGTGAAATAAGCTGTTTGTTATTATTTATTCTTCATCCCTTTCTGTTTTACTGTCTCCAGCATTTTCCTCTGCATTGTCTAAGTGTAGCTTTGGGTTGTTCTCAGCCCAACCGCTATCCCTTGGATGAGCCTTCCTCCGTCTCTATACAAAGCCAGCTTGTCCAGACCTCTGGGGACTGCCAAGGGCTGGAAGAGGCTGCAGAAATCCCATGGTCCTTGTTGCAGAGTTGAGTTCCTGGAAGGAAGGGGCAGGGGTTAATTGGGGTGATTCAGAGATTTATCTGTGAAACCCTAGCTGTCATTTCAGATCCAACATTCCATGCTGCCTCCCTGCTTCTCCTTTTCCATGTCCCTGGCTGGTGAACAAAGAGAAGGTAACACATACTCTCCAGGGGCTTGGGTGATCATTCCTTTTGCTGCTTACATTTAACAGCCACATGTTCCCATTGATGACTTCTGTTCCTTCCCAGTATGATCGCATCTCTCTGCATAGGAAGTTCAGCTGCTCTAAGTAACAAGCTATGCTGCTTCTTCCATATGGGAAGGATCGGAAGCAGCTTAAGTGGAGGTTTCAAAATGCAGTTTGAAAGAATGGGCTGAAACTAGATCTCAGTTTGGAACCACCATGAAAACATCAGCTCTGGTTCCGACAAGCTGAAAGTTTGAATTGAGTTGCCTTCCAGGATTTTTCAGGCTGGAAAAAGAAAAAAAAAAAAAGATGAGCAATAGGAGAGATGACAAGAGATTTATATAACCACAAAAAGCAGAGAAATGGTAAGCACAGTCTGACTTTTCATGGCCTATTTAATGCAGGAACAAAGCCTTTAATCAAACCAACACGAGGAAGCTGCAAAGCAAACACAAGACTGTTCCTCATGTAATGTGTGGTCAAACTGTAAAATTCCTTGCCACAGGATTCTGTGGGTGCTAAAAGCTGCAGAAGCCAACAGGACAGCAAGTCATGGAGAGAAATCCATTGGGATTCCCTAAATATGTGAAACACATTTAGCTCCAAAAAAACTTCAGTGCACAAGTATTGGAGGCAGGGAGAGTACTTGAACAAAAAGCATCATGAGTATATGGCATGTATATGTAGAGACTATAAAGCTTTAACTCCTCTCTCAATTCCCAGTTCAGACAGACCCTATCCTGTAATACAAATGTAAGTGAAGGGAAAATCCCCATTCACCACCACCACTGTTTCCCTGAAATGGTCAAGTCCTAATTTCTAGTCATAAATGATCTATAGAATTATGGAATCATTAAGGTTGTATAAGACCTCTAAGATCATCTAGCCCAACTATTGACCCAGCATCACCATGTCCACTAAACCATGTCCCTCAGCACCACATTTTCCAGGGACAGTGATTCCACCTCTTCCCTTGGCAGATGAAGATCCTACATGTGATAAGACATCTTTTTGGTGTTTCACCACCAGACTCCCAGCACCTTTGGCTGCCCTTAATGTTGCCTTGATCATGGCAAATGGTCTGCAAAGGGACTGTAAAGTTGCCTTCCGACCTGAATTATCTAATCACCCTGTGATCCTTGGTGTTTATTTGTAGCCATTGTTGGATCCCTCCATCACTTCCTTGGCTGTAGATTGGTATAGCCCCACAGGGCTGAACACACAACAGTGCAACACAGTGTTTTGGTGTGATCAAATTACAAGCATGATCTGTAAGTCTGTCCTTACATCAGCTGTATAGACCACATTCATAGAATTATAAAATTGTTGGAATTGGAAGGGACCTTTAAAGGTTGTCTAGTCCCACTGCCCTGTAACAAATAGGGACATCTACAGCTAGGTCACTGAGCCCCATTCAGCCTGACTTGAATGTCTCCAGGGACGGGGTATCCACCATATCTTTGGCCAATCTGTCTGTCCCCTTCTTTTTATAGACTCCCTTTAGATACTGAAAGGCTTCTCTCAGGTCTCCCCAGAGCCTTCCTTCTACAGACTGAAGAGCCACAGATCTCTTAGCCTGTCCTCAGAGGGGAGATGTTCCATTTCTTGGATCATTTTTGTGGCCCTCTTCTGGACGTGCTCTAACAGGTCTCCTGTACTGAGGACTCCACATCTGGACACAGTACTCCAGTTGAGATTTCATCAGAATAGAGGGGCAGGGTCACCTCCCCTGATCTGCTGGCTTCTTTTGATGCAGCCCAAGATACACCTGGCTTTCTGGGCTACAAGGGCACATTCATGTCCCCGAGATGCCACTCTTTAAAGTAAATAAATAAAAAATGATCAAAACAGGCTCAAGACATTGGTGACATCAGGGTCCTCTGCAAGGTGTGTTGAAATGGTGACTTAAGGAACTCCCCACTTTTCGTCATTGCCCATAGCTGTCTGGACACACAGGAAAACAATAACATTTTCCAACTGATCCAATCCAGCTGCTGATGCTCCCAAGCCTCACAATCATTCAACATCAATAAAATACTCCATTCCCTTGAATGTGTCTTGCAAGCTCAGTCTTGCCTTGAGGGAATTGCAGCACAACTCAGCTTTAACCAAAATAAACTGTTCTGGCACGAGTTCCTGTTTTTCAAGATACGGCTTTAAAATATACTCAGGAGCAATTTTTCCCCTTCCTTGCTCTTACAGACAGCATGGGCTCAGCTGTATAAGATTCAAAGATTGTCACCTCCAACACCATAGTGTCCCCAGAGCACCCATCTATTTATTTTCTCATGAGAGACACTTCCGTAGCCAATGGAGATTTATAAGTTGAAAACAGACAAGATTTTCCATGGCCTGTAAACTTGTGGAAAAATCAGAGGAACAAAGACAGCTCGGGGCTTCGGAGCTGTAAAACAGCACTCAGCTCATGTGATTTTAAATGCTTCGGACTTTATATCAATATTGTTCTTCCATCAGGGAGTGTAGGAAGAGGGACTCATCAGGAAGAGAAGTCTTTCAGAAACAACAGAACCACAGGCCTGGGTAATCCCTGTGAATACAAACAAAGCTGGATCATAGGCTGTATGTACCAAATGAAATGGGGCAAACTGTATTCCCAAGGGGATATCAGAGTGGTCACAGATGTATTTTGGAAATTCCCCAAGTGCATCCTTTCATCGTCTTCTCTTTTCTCTTTCTCGGAGGAACAGAGCTCTGAGTACTATAACCCAAATTGCACCTCCCACTCCGCTCCTCCTGTTATTTTAACTTTAGGCACAGCAATCCTTTGAAAAAGTGCCCTGTTCCCACTGCCTGGGAGCTATGGGAAAAAGCTATCTTGGTCCTATCAGGAATGTGCCTCGCCTCTGCCCTGTGGTTGTGCTGCCTTCAGAGAAATTGGTGTCGCAAAGCAGCACAGAAGGACAGGCCACGACTTTCCCTCGGAAAAGGTGGGAATGACTGGGGATAAGTGGATCATGTTGTTCTGTCCCTTCGCTTTTCAGAGCTGGAGAACAGTTTGAGAGGGATGGGTGTTATTTTTTTTCCTGTTTCTTTGGGATGGGAATGTTTTAGAGATGCAGAAAATTTAGAACAACAGAACACAGGACTTCAGAAAACCCATGACGTGTGGAGCAGATGGAGATCAGCTGAGATGCTGGACAGCTGGAAACCTTCATCACCAACTGAATTAAGACCTCTCTTACTTGTCTCTTCTGCCTTGCTCTCCAGAGGCTACAAGGGAGCTCAGACACCTGGTACACAAGGAGATGTGGATATGGAGACTTCTACACGCCTGGGTTTCCATCCATCATCAAATCCCATTCTGGAGCCAGTGAGATGAATTCCCACCAACACAGACAAAGGTTTTGAAGAGAATCAGGACTATCGGTATTACACAGTAAGAGCTGAGTGAGGATTAGCAGGTTTTGTAACTTAAGTTTGCTGTGGAACCTAGCTGACACAGCTTCTGTAAAGTTCATCTCTATATCCACAGACCCTTCAAAAGTGAAAGAACTTAAGCCAAAAAAGAGGAGTCCAGTGAGCAAATATCGACCCCATGATGTGACATCTAGTACTTGCCTTTCAGGCAGGAGGGATTGTAAACTAGAGGATATTACATATTGAAAGAATATATCTGGCATGTTCAAAATAGGTCCCCTACCCACGGAAAATGAGAATATCCTGCACTAGACAGAGCTACAGGGAGTGACCAGGAAGGATGTGATGAGTCATCAGGACATCAGTTCTCAGAGGAAGATTCTTCACAGAATGGACCCAAATTTAATTTCAGTTTCTAAGCCACTGTTTTGCTCTACCTGTGCTAATGCTGTCTGTCCTACAGCATCTACCATCTCCAGCCATTTAACTACTCAGTAGATCTCATGCCATTCTATTTAACCCAGTGTAACTAACTGGGGATGGCAGATTTAATATCCCCTGTCAGAAGCTACAGGAGATCTATGGGATTAAGAATCAGTCAGCCAAGCAATATTCCCGAAGGCATCTCAAATGCTACTAAATGCATATTTAGCACCCTGACAGTGCTTGACCAGCCAAACCGTGTCTGACTGGCTTCTCATAGCCTCAAATACAACTACTCCATTTGATCTGGAGTCCACAGCAAAATTTTCATTGATCTCAAAGGAGAGGGCAATAAGTCATCGAATTTGGTGGTAGAGAAGGCACAGTCAGGTGATGAGGAGGGGAATCACAAAAAACAATTTACCCAAAATTCTCCTGAGCCATCGCCATGACCTGCTTCACATCAGCCTCCTCCTCAAGCATATGGGCTCCTATCTGTGAGTGAAACTGCCATGGTCATTGCTTTTGGCACCTGGTGTACAGCCCCCAAATACCACCAGCTGTGCAAAACACATTTGGCTCCAGTCCAGTAACATGAGGCCCCATAAGAAGAGTTCTTTCTTTTTGTTCACTTTAGTACTTTGGAAAATGTTATCAGTCTTCTTGCTTCAGGCCAGAGCAAACTGATGGATAGGGAAAGAAGGCAGCATGCTCTGCTCTGGGCAGAGAAGATGAATTTATCATTGTAAGGCAGAAGAGATGTGTGATTCAGGACTGGATAGTCACTTGCCCTCTGCAGAAATCCACTTCCTATGTGTGATATGAAAGGTTTCACACTTTTCTACATTGTCTTGCCACTCTGGGAGATGCCTTCAGGCTTCCCAAGCAGCCCAACTCCACAACACAAGGACACCATAGAAAGCAAAGCAAGCAGTGAGTCAGGCACGTGGTATGCTGCAGTAAATACACTGGCCACAGCTCAAAACCTGGCCAAAAAATGGTCTCAGTTCCTCCCACCTTTTGCCCGTTTGAGGGACAATCCCACTTCTGCACAGGTTCTGTGCATCCAGCACACGGCTTTTCACACCTGGTTTCAGGATGAAGATTTCCAGGGATCTTCCTTTTTCTGAAAATCTCCAGCTTTGTGCTGCCGTGTCCCCATCCTCCTGCCTAGGGCAAGCAGAAAATTCTTCATAATTCCCATTGGTTCTGTTACCTGTTGCGTGCTAGCTGACTCTTTGGAAACACAAAAGAAACTGCACAAAGGATGGTCTCTTGGTCTCCTATGGTCTCTGCCTTTCCAAAGGGAAGATGCATTTAGGTATAGCCCAAATTGATATGATTTTACCTACTTATGATTCTACCAACCACATCCCCCATAGATGCTCATCTCTTGGGCAGTAGATTCATCTCTTCACATGGTCATGCCTCCAGGAGTTGCCAAGGAGTATCTTGTTGATTCACCTAACAGATTCACTTATTAAACTGCCATAGGCAAGGATCATGGGTGTGGTCATAGCTTTTAAGATCAAGAATATCTTAGAAGGAGATTTAGGAGTTCTGAATGGGTAATTAACTGAAACTAAGAACAAAACTGAGCTGAATGTCTCTTCAAATAACCTTTTCCAAATACTGTGGTGTCAGAGGAGCCCTAATTAGAAGAGAGAAGACACAAAACCCAGGTCATGGCAAATATACTCTAAATGAGAGGACAAGTTTGTCATTTGAACCCACACAAAGTGACCTCAAGTAACCTTGGAAGACCCCAGAACCACATGCCAGTTCTGAGAGCAGCACAGAGCATACACACAACTCACATTTGTTCATCAATACTTGATATGGTTTTGCCTCAGAGCTGTGCTGGCAGCCAAAGATAATTAACAACATAATTTTCCCATTAATCTGTGACCCTCACAGCCCCTGGGTGCATGAAAGCAAAACAATGTGTTGCTGAGATCTACCCATGTCCCTCCTTTTTACAGTCACTTGTTATTTGCCAAAATCTCCAAAAGCCACCAATAAGAACAAATCAATAACAAGCCTGTAGTCACTTCCAGGAATGAAATGTGTGCCAACTCATAGGAAACTCTTAAAGGAAAGATATTGGCCTCATTGCTCAAACACACAGAAAGGCTTTATAGAGTGTGGATTGACATGCTGTAAAGTATATCAATAAACTAGCAGTTCCTTAAACATTTTACTGCTTCATTCTGTGTCAATACATCGTTTTTATGGGCCTGAGGCTGAAGGTAGACTTGATGAGTACCACCAGCTATGTATGTAGGTGGAGGGGGCTTAGCACTTTCCATTTAGAGGGCACCAACCAGGCTTACACCACACAGCCTTATAATAAGCTAGTACAGCAGGGCAGCTGGGGATGTTAGAGGTCATGTACACACCAGAAAATAAACATTTTTCTGAGCTAAGGAGAGTAAATCAAGGGACTACATCCTTACCAACAACTGAGTGTAATTCTGTGGTCATATTCAGCCATTGTGAGCTCATGTTGCAGCAAGGACCAATTCTGTTTCACTCACTGGGGTGAAATCCCAACATGGGATTAAGAGATGTTCTATTTGTCAAAGACCCTTGCATATCACTTCTTTGAGTCATTTCCCAGGCATCCACTCCAATTTTTGTGCACTGTAAACACGGCACGAGAAATATGCAGCTGGTCAAGAGGGGAGGATGCAATTACTACAGAATTGTGACCAACACAGATGAAAACAACTGGACCTCCTTCACAGGTGAACCGCTCATCCAGAGAGGCCACAGCCCTCTGTTCCCACCCAGCTCTTGTAGCTCAGCTCAAAAGCCAGTGAAAATGGGTTCTGCCAAATTTTCTCTGGGGTATGTGGCCTCCAGTCTGGAGAATGGTCAGCTGGAATAGATGACTTACAAAATCATAGAATCATAGAATAACCAAGGTTAGAAAAGACCTCCAAGATCATCCAGTCCAACTGTTCATCTATCACCAATATTTTCTCACTAAACCCTGTTCCTCAGTACAACATATAAGTGTTTCTTGAACAGCTCCAGGGATGGTGACTCAACCACCTCCCTGGGCAGCCCATTCCAGTGTTTTTGATACTACCATCAGAACTTCTTGAGCTTCTCTGTTCATATCTTTATTTGCCCCATGCCAGAGCAGACATGAACAAAAAGCACATTTGTATCCACTTTTAGGCTGTTCTGCATCTTCAGAGGAAACTTTGTGTAATTCAGTATCAGGTTTAAAAGTAAATTTATCTCTACGAGCTCATCACTTGCACCTGAATCATAGCACATTAATAGTTTGGCCTATTTATACAAAAGCTTGACAGACCATTTTAAATTGTATTCAGAGCTAGATTAGAAAGATTATTTTGCAAGGCAGATTTCTGGAACCCTTATCTGGATGTAGACAAGGTCTCTCTTTAGACAGACCTCGAGATGGTGTTGATCATTCTTTTGGGTCTCTTCCTACTTGGGATATTCTTTCATTTAGGCCTTGACTTTTTTTTTTTTTTAACAAATAGTTTGGGGAAATTTGTTTATTCAAAATTCTTCAGAAGCCAAAGAAAAGCTACTAAAAGTCATGTAAATACATATGAAGTTTCATAACAGCTCATATATTCATGTCACAGTACATGATACATAGACTGTAGATCCATATTATCTGGATATCTGGTCCTACATAAAAGTTGAGGTACAGAAGTGCAGAACTTCCATCAGTCTCATCAGGAGTAGAATTATCCCCAAAAGATTAACTCCTTTGATTGCATCATTAAAGTTCAAATTGTTTACATTTTTATTCCTCAAAAAGTTGAGATTTACACTGCCTGGGAGTCTACCTAATACTAACAGGCTGACTTAGAACCAATAACATCCAAACTTTTCTTACATTAGCTCCACTACTTTACATAAAACAACTGTTATTTTCTTTCCAAACATCCCAGCTCATTCCAGCCACAAATCTTTTAGTTCACTTCACCCATAGAGCACGCTTGCCAAGGGACAGCAAGGACCCTTTCAGTGAGGGCAGGACTGGTAGGGCTTGAGTCAGTGATGCTGGAAATTAAAAGCAATAGCTATTTTTTCCCTTTTTTCTGTTCTGGGATAAACAAATACCCCTAATGTCAAAGTTTAGCATTTATTACATAGCTATATAGTAAATGCATTTCACTTGTCAAACTCACTCTAACTAGCCAACATGCAAGTGCATAAATAGCCAGCTTTGCAAGAAAGTGGTGTTCCCATAGTGGACAGCTTATGCTCACTCTTCATCTGAACACCCGACCAGCTGATGCTGGCATTGCTGCTTTGCTGCAGGGCACCTATTCCATGGCATTGCAAGGGTGGGAGCCTGTAGTTCCCTCAAGAACCCAACATTCTCCGTTAAAGATTAAACCATGGAAAATTCCAAAGAACCAGATCATCTGCTGTTTGCAAATCAGGCTGTTAGTTATAAGTTTACTTCTCTGTCCACTTGAACTAGGACCTATATGAGTTGTCCTGTTGACTAATGGAAAGTTATATGTCTTAAGGGCTCTGAAGGTTGGACCACTGAGCCTTAAAACTGTTGTGCTGTGCCAGTTTATGTGAAACACTTTGGGCAGTACAGAATGTTGTTGTTGTTGTTTTATTTTTAATCTTAACTTTAACAAGAATAGAAGAGCAAGATGATGGAAGAAATGTAGCAATGATATTTGAAATGAGCATGGAATTATACACAGGGCAGAGCTACCAGAAATAGCTCTGCTTAAATATATATATATATTAAATAACAGATTTTATTGGTGTTGGAAGGGTGATTTCTCAGAGCACTGTTTACAGAGACAAGCAAAGCTACAGAGGAAACATGTATTCCTACATGGGAGACCAGGCTCTCCATGATATATGTGTTTAGAAAGTGGCACTCATATGTTCAATTATCAAAAATCTTTTGTAGATCTAAATGAAAAACTCCTAAAGATCTGCTCAGATTGCATGCACAGTACGTGACTTTTGTTATTTTGGGTCATGGAAGCTAAATATGCAGATCAGATGCAATCTGATACTTCATTTGGGCACTGAGAAAGAGAAAAAATCCAGGTACAAACTGCTGCGTGTTCATTTTGTAAGTACAATCCTTGATATGGTTTCACCTTTTTCCTAGGTCCAGGATGCCACCTAAATTTCCACAAAATGTGAAAGGAGGGAAAGAAAAAGCACGTAGGGTAGTGAGCACGGCCTGAGTTCCCTCCATGGTTGCATTAAACTTCCTTTCACAGAGATCTGATAAATGTAAAGCAAAGTAAGTGGAGCCTCTGAGCACAACCTTCAGATCTGGTGAAAATGCACTGAGAGAAATAATCACAAACCAGCCATTATGCCTTTATGAGCCACTGTTTTCCTTACTGATATACATCAGCTCTGATACACAAAAAGCTGGTTTTGCAAAGCAAGAGGAAAAAGAATACCTCTGGAAATCACAGTGAGGCATGGCGTAGGTTAGAGTATCATGGGTGCACTGTGAGAGCTCAAGTGTCATTTGAGCATCTTTACAGACAGCATCCAAACATTTTTACGTACAAGTTTGTTCACTGTCTGATTCAGCTCACCCAGCTTGGGAGAGGGCTGAGATCCTTCTCATCCAGCACCAGGACTTCAGTTGCTCACTCAAGACACTGAGTTGGTAACTCGAGACATTGAAGTAGCTCAAAGCCCAACTACACTGGCTAGATCTGAAGTGACTGGAGCCAGTCTTTTTCTTTGATAACCTGAAGACAACTGGTTATGCCTTGAATCTACTGTGTTCTCACATCCGGTCTGTTCATCAGATCTACCTCAAAAAGCCTATCAAAAGCCTATGGGTGAGAGTCAGATATCAGGGCAACAAAGGGAGCTCAGGTGTTACCACTACCCAATTATCTAGGACTGCCTTGGCTTTTCATTTAATTTCAGAGTTGAATATATATGGCTTTTAAGTCCCTTCAGCCAGGCATACTCTGTGTACTGGCTGATAGACCATACTCCCCAGACATCTCTGAGAGCTCTGGCCAGGATGACGCAATTCTCTTTCAACTCAACACCTTCAGGATTAGAAGGTCTTCCTGAAGAACCCTTCATAGCCTTCAAAAGCTGTAGAAGACTGAAAAACTATAAAAATCCCTGCCAGGTAGGTAAATGGAGGGTTAATATTCTATCCATCTTGGAGGTTATCACCAAATTGGGACTCCTGCCCAGGAGTGATGGTTTATGGGCATAGCTCCACTATGAGGATCTCTTCAGAGTTAGTTTGTCTACCTTCTTTTGTTCAGGAAGTCCATGTGTAGTAAAAATCTATAAATAAGCTGATAGGTCTGGAGACAGAATGAAAAACAGCCACTGCAGGATTATTTAATGTATAGACAAACACATGTTCACTTGATCTGCCACGTAAACCTCAACTGTTCAAGTTTATCATTCACTGCCAAAAATGCCATTACAGCAGCTTGAGATTTCAAAGACAGTTTTATTCCTGTTTCTGACTGACCTTTGGATGGATTTTTTAACTCGGAAAAAAAAAGAAAAAAATTTATGTGCTCTGAAATGGAGCTTAGAAGGTTTAACACATTTCTAAGTATAGACATGGTGATTTATGAGGACCACTTTTTCTGGTTTTTATAAGACTCTGTCTTTCTTCAGCAATGAACAATGTATTGGTTGTGACAAGAACACCGGGATTCTTTAAGACTTTAATATTATTTATGCTGTACAGTGTGTGATCCAATGGCCAAGAAACAGGACATATTATTCAACTCTGCCATAGATGTGCTGAACAACTCACAAGCTTTCCCTTTATATGTCTCTTATTCTCTGTAGTCATGATACACCGTGGCACAAATTTATTTTCTCACTGTTTTCAAAGAGACCTGTACAACTTAGTCATTCTGGTGGTACCAGCTGATACTTACTTTTCAAAAATCCCTGTTCTCTGCAAGGTTTGACTACTACAGTTTCCAAGGGTTGACCAGTCCAATTGCAGCGATATAACCATATGGTTGAAGCTGTTATGATTGCTGATGCTTGCATTCATTCAGACTAATCCCAGCACCCATTCCTGAGAGATTACAAGGAATGGTTTGCATCAAGGTATTGTATAGATGGCCAAAAAAAGGACGACAGACCAGTTGTGTTAAGAGCTGGACAAGTGCATCATAGAAAGGTAATCCAAAAACCAGGAAGACTACAGGGTTAAGTGTGGTTGTGCAATGGCACAGAGCCAAGCTTCACCCTTACATGTGTCTCTAACATCCAAGTGCTCGAGCATTTGCATCACACCACCCAAGTGAATAAGTATTCATGAATTTAACAAAAAACTATCAGCATTAAAGGCAAGAAAGCTTTATGTTGGAATTCCTGGAATTTGCTTGGCCACACACAAAAAATCTGGCTCCACTCCCAGGCAGAAAGAAGTCCTGAACATAGGTATGTTTAATTTGCTGTGAATAATCCAATAGTAGAGATCCTGTTCTTACGACCCAATTTCTGCTGGTATTCTCCAGATCTCTCATGAGCACTTGTGCCATGCATGCCCCACACACACGTCCATGCACATGTCCACTGCACAGAGTGGGAGGAAGGATGTGCTCACCATACATCAAAAATCACAAGGTAAGTCTGAGCAGGATCTCCACAGAAGATGAGTGCTCTCCAAACTTATGAGGATCAGGTGCTTGAATCTGAATACAACAAAAAAGACGTACAGTGTAAAATGCTGTTTTGCATGCATATATAGATACATTCAAGTGTACAATCATCTACGACTTAATGACTCATGAAGCCTACATCTTTTGTGATGGTCAAAGAGATTCAAACCTGTACCTCTTCTTCCCTTGGAGATAAGCACAGACTTTGCCTGAGCGCACAAAGATGGCTGCTGTGTTCATGTGGTATTGTGCAAGGGCCCAGAGCTCTCTCACTCCTTCTGACATCCTTCCTTCCCTCTCCCTTGAACCCAGCACAAACAGTTACTTAAGCTGGGAGAAGGCAGGACTCATACTCCCTGGTGCAAGTAATAAACAAGTCTTTGTACAGATGCAGGATTCATGCCTCCAGCATCCCCTTATCCAGATTATCTATACATAGGTTCAACTTTCTTCTGTCATTCTATCTTAAACATCCCAAACAGGCTCAAGCAGTGGGTCCAGGAAAACCCATGAATTACAACAAAACCAAAGTACAAGGTCTTGCACCTGGGTCATGGCAAATTCCACTATCAGTACAAGCTGGGGGATGTAAAGGTGTATCCTGGGCTGCATCAAAAGAAGCGTAGCCAGCAGGCCAAAGGAGGTGAACCTCTCTACTCTGAGCTAGCAAGGCCTCACCTGGAGTACTATGTCCAGATGTGGAGGGCTCAGTACAGGAGAGATGTGGACTTTCTCTCTGAGAATAAGCTGAGAGAGCTGGGACTGTTCAGCCTTTCAATCTCTGAAAGGGTCTATAAGAAGGAAGAAGACCAACTCTTCAGCAAGGTCTGCTGTGACAGGATATGGGGAAATTATTTCAATCTAAAGGAGGGAAGATTTAGATTGGATGCCAGGAAAAAGATTTGTGCAATTAGGGTGATGATGCCCTGGTACTGGTTGCCCATAGAGGTGGTGGAAGCTCCACCCCTGGAGACATGATCCAACTGTAGGTGTCCCTATTCATTGCAGGGGAGTTGGACTAGATGGCCTTTAATGGTGCTCTGCAACTCAAATGATTCTATGATTCTATGCCTTCATCACGAAAACTCACCTCCAGTTCATCTTCACTCCTCTCCCTTCCCCACTCCTCCCCTTCACTCTGAAGACATCCTTTGACCAAAACAAGCTGCAGAGGCTAGGAAAGACACTGACGTCAATGTAAAAGTAAACCCAAGAGGTCTGGTTCCTGTATTGCTGTGCTGGGCTGAGTGCTGGAGAGCAAGTGCGCTCTCGCTCGGTCGAGTAATCCAGGAGCAGGCTCTGGGATCAGCAGCTGAGCTTTCTCATCCAGGCTATGTAAGTACCAGCGGGAATGTGCAGAAAGGGGGAGAGGGAGGGAGATTTACCAGCTGCAGCTCAGGAAGGCAGCGTGCTGCAATCCTGGCTGGACTGAGAGTTTGGAGACATGAAGATTGGGATGGGAGCTCTGGAAAGCTGGTTTGAGAGCAAAGCACATGGGTTTGGGTGCAAGTGGGAACTGGATGAGGAGCATCTCCTGGGGAGCATCTCTTGCACCGGGTGCTGCATCTCATCAAGGGAAATGGTGCTTCTCATTATTGAACTCATCCATTTGGATGCCAGATTCGTACTGTTGTGAGAATGCACACTTGATATGCATAAAGCAGGCTGCAGACAAAACTGTCTGAATGATTCCATATGAAAAATTGAGTATTTCTGGTGTATCTCCATATCCTGACTACCTCTATCAAGCCCAGTAACATACGCATATACATGTTTCAGGTGTCCCTGCATAGAGACACAGAGCTAGAAACAAAGCCCTTACACTCAGGGCATGAAAAAGTGCTCTGAAAGGGCTCAAAATTATTTATGACTGAGAGCTAGGAAGCAGAAAACTTTCACCATGGAAATGGTATAGAAAGCATCCTTACTTTGGCTTCTCTTGAATGGGGAAAGCGATTGATGCGTGAGATGGATGAATGGTCAGCAAGCACAGCTGGCCGAGATGTGTCTGCCTGCAGTATATCATAAAGAGAGCATCTCCTGTCATTTACACAAACTATAGTCAGTGGCAGTGTGATGAATTAGAAATGCAGCTCTTTGGACTCGTTTCAGCTATGTTTTGGTAACACGTGGTGCTTTCTTTTCTAACATTTCTCACGTGCCAGAACCAATTTCTCTTCTTCAGCAAAAAACCATTCCTTTTCCTGAAATGGCAGCTCCTTCAGCACAGCTGAAACTTCCCCATTCAGAAGCAAAAGGCAGCAGGCTTGCAAGTTCAATCCCTATTAATTATGCCTGACAGTCCCAATTGAAAACCACTGGTGCAAATGCCTCCATCACCCATGATTAGATGCAAAGGCTGCATCTCAGCTCATGATGCAATCCCTTTCCTGAGACAGCAGAAAGCTGGGTAGCCATGGAACAGAGGAGGCAGCAATGCCCACCATCTATATGGCACAGCATCCACAGGCACGAGGGAGGGATTGCCTTGGGTGGGAGCCTCTTTACTACGAAATATGCTCTTCTATCTCCTTTGCATGTAGAGATGTCTGTCAACACACAAATAGGAAAGTAAATCCTATTCTTCCCCCTCTCTTCCTACAAGGATATGTGGCCAGTTAAAGTATTAATTAATTAATAATTTCAGCACATTTTGCTTAGCTCCATTTAAGCCTCCTTTGCATTCTCCACAGTGTGTTGAGGTAAAAGAAAACAGAGTCATCTCTTCCCTCTCTTGCGTGCACCCTACAAGTTTTCCTTCCCTTGTTTTGAAAAAGGAGGTAAAGGCCAAGGAAGGAATTGTACATGAAACACCTCTCATGGCATGATCTCCCACAAGCAGCTCAAGCAGAATGGGGGAGGCTGCTGAGCAGAGCAATAAATCCCACCCTGCGCACATACAGTGCTTTTGTGGTTCTACTCCCTGCTATGCACATGAGGATGTGCCCTGGAGATGATGCAATTCATGCAGGGCTCTCCTCCCACTATATGCCCCTTCATGGGGAAAGATCCAATCCTGCGCTCCAGCTTGTCAGAAGGGACTCTGGCTATCTGTGTTTTAATGAGCTGGAGACACGTAAACAGGGATTTTTATCAGGCAGGTACTCAGCACATCAGGAGAAACCTCACCCTTTAAAGGAGATGTGAGTCCCTGCATCTAAAAATGAAGACAGCCAAATTCCTGAACCCTTGTTAAATCAGGAGGCAGAACTCCCTGATGGGAGCATCGCAAACGCACAAAGTGCATATTGCTTGGACTTTCCTTTACACCAGGTACTGTCATAGGAGGTTCCTATGCATGCCCAGTTGTTAGGTTTAAAAGGAGGTGAAACCATTTATCACCTCAGTGCGTATCTCAGTAAATATCCTTTAACATCTAGGGCAAAATCTACAGACCCCCCCTGAGGAACACCTGCTGTTTCTTAGCAAGCCCTCCTGTAAATACTGTAAACATTTTAAGGATCTTGCCACCTCTTCGTGCTTTCTCATTCAACTCCCCTCCATTTTTCACACCTGTGTTTTAATTTATAGCACTTAACTCAAAACAACCAAGGATTCCCGTGAGAAAATCCTATTCATTGGTTAATAGAGAAACTCTTCCCTTCAAGGAGGTCACAGCAGAGTCCAGCCAAGATTGATCAAACCCAGAGGTGGAAGAAAATGGGCTGACATGAAAGGTGAATCATGGAAACTGAGAGACGAAGCTGTGGGTGAGCTGATCTGCGACACCCAAAGAAAAGATGTCAGCTGTTAGGATGACATTAACCAGGGAAACTGCCATTAAATCTCATCATGATATTTACTAAGATCAACATGCCATTTATATCTAGACACAGAGGAACTGGATTTCTTATTACTTCTTACACATAATCCATAAAAGATGTGCAACTCATCTATCAGTCTCAAAAGTGCCATCAGAGCCATTATCATACAATAGAAAGGGTGATGACGTCTGCACCCATACAAAAAGATTTGCTATCAAATGTCCCCTTTTCTTCACAGCTCCAGCTGCCTGCTGTATAAATATCTGCCAGAAAAAAAAAAACAAAAAAAAATGGGGCTCTATGAAATGCCCCTGAAGCTAACAAGCTGGAATATGGCTCTTGTTGACAGCACACCATCAACTGTAGGTGCTGAGGTTGTCAGCTCTGTGATGGGGATGGTGGGAATCCATCACAGATCTCAGAGGTCTTTTCCAACATTTATGATTCTATGATTCTCTCTGGGATGCCCGCAGAGATGGATTAGGGTCTCTTTCAGGGGCTGCCCCATAGAGAAGCTGTCACAAGTAGGTTTTGGCCTTGGGGATGGAGATGGGGATGCTGTGAGGGTTTGCTGAAGTTCTCTGATTCATCCAGAGCATCTACAAATACCTCTATCTGAGTACCTTGTTCATAGAACCCTAGAATCATAGAATCATTAAACCTGGAAAAGAACTGTAAGATCATATTGCCCAACCATCAGTTCAGCACCACCATGACACAGCTAGGCATCAGCAAGGTTAAACAACACAGAGCTCTGAGCATGCAGATCCCATACAGAGACCACAGCAAGTATTTGGAGCCCATCAGGGTCCTCTTGGAGCAATGATCCCAGAAGGACAGAGCAAAATGGGCACCTGGGCACAGCAGAAGGGGACACTAAGGTCCTCATCAGGCAGGATGCAGAGGGAAATCTGGGTGGTCACACAGAGATGCAATCCCTCAGCTAGCAGGCTGTCTCTTTTTGCCTTGGTTGAATATGCCAAGCAATATATCTGCAGGAAAAATCCAGGCTGTCAAGGCATGTTACACTGTCTTCAGCAACCAGTTATGTGGATAAACTGATTGTCATTAGAGTGATGAAGCAGCACAGCAAACAAGCTATCAGGAACAAGGCAGGCCATTCTTCACACAGCAGGCTCAAGGTTTCCCGCAGCTTTGATAAAATATACAGAAAATCATCTCCAGGCTGCACTGGTGTTAGGGACAGACTTGTGAGAGCTGAAAGAAGTTGGCAAAGGATAGAGATTTCTAATAGGCTGATAACTCCACATCTGTGCAGGGTAAGCTGAACAGATGCTTGCAAGGCTGGGTCATAAGACCCTCATTATAAAAAGCATTAGGTTGGAAGGGACCTAAAAGATCATCTAGTTGTCATCCACAACTTTTCTTGGTCATGGTGGAAGGTTGAACAGGGCAGGTTTGCATGAAACAAGATTGCATAAAGAAGCATGCTGTTCCCAAGATGCTCCTTCTCCTGCCACTCACAGATAAGTTCAGCATTGCTGGAAGAGAATCACAGAATCATAGAAACATAGAATATCCCAAGTTGGAAGGGACTCCATCATCCAACTCAAAGAAGTGAGTATGCTTTGCATATCTCAGCCACAAGGATTGAGGTCACTCAATTGTCATATCCTGCTGCAAGGAAATGCAGAGCTCACTCTGACCAGCAGCCACCCCAGAGGATGCCCAGTACTGAAATAGCAAGGAGCAGACGTCAGGAGCCACTCACTGTTGGGACAGGGAGAGGAAGGGGAGCCTCTGGCTCCCTCTGTGCTGCCTCTGGCCCCTGCTAGATTAGGGCTGTCTCATACCAGGGCTGCTCACCTCCCACTCACTGCAGTACTAAATTCACCCAAAGAATCAGAGCTACTAGGACACCAGCAGCAATAAATCCCAACTGTATGATTACTTGTGAGCTGCTTACCTAGGAAAGTGCATGATTATTTTACACGTGCTGATTTATTAATACACTCAGGATGGCTCGAGCCACTTGTTCTTGCCCAAGGCAGCTCTGCTCTGGAGCTCAGCATCTTGACTCACAGTGTTGGGACTGATATATGGCTGGCTGCGATCAGATGGCATATCTAAAAATACAGAGCCTGCAGTCTATTTTTCTTGGAAAATGGAAAGACACCCAAAGAAGCAGAGCCCAGTTTAGCAACCAAAGTAGGCTGGATTTTTTGTTTTAAAGAAGCCAGTGGAATTTGCCCAAAGGAAGGTGGATTGTATTACAGCCGTGGGATTAAAGTCTGCCTCCAGCACTGTGAGGTGATCCTACAGCTACCTAGACTTCTGCTGTCCTCTAAGGAAAGCTGCCCTAGGAGACACAAGCAGAATTTGTCATAGAATCATGGAATCATAGAATCATAAAATGGCTGAGGATGCACTCGATCCCATCACCTATGTCACTGATAAAGATGTCAAAGAGTACTGATCCCAAGACAGACATCTGAGGGACCACTCATGACTGACCTCCATCTGGGCATAGACTCATTGACCACAGCCCTCTGGCTGAAGCAATCCAACCAATTCCTTATCCACCAAGTAGTCCACTCTTCAAATCCATCTGTCTCTGATTTAGAGATAAGGATGTGGTGTCGGATCAGGTCAAAGGCCTTGCACAAGCCCAGGTAGATGACATCAGTTTGACCCTAACCCAAGGAGATCTCTAGTTTTGGACCATCAGGATCTGGAACAGTCACTGAGTACATACCCATATTAATGAACTAAGCCTAATCCCTAGGAGCAGTACTTGCCTGCAGCAATGGAACCTCTGATTCCAAACTGCTGAAAACACAAAGAAAAATGCCCCCTGCAAAATAACAAAAATGAGAAAATGTACCAGCTCCTTCCAGAGGCAGCAATTTTAAGAATTGCTTGTAACCAGGCAGCAGAAACAGGGCTGCTTTTTGTTAGTTTTTTTTTCTCTTGTTTTTTGTTTGTTGGTTGGTTTTTCGTTTTTTCAAATGGGGCTCTTTCCTTTCTCCATGTTTCTATAGAGTTTTTCATCACTGTGGAATTTCCTATGATAATCTGCCAGATTTATGCTGCCCTGTTCCAGATCAGAACATTGCTGAGCTCTGTGTACATCTAACAAAAGCCAGCCCTGCCGTGAGCCTTCACAATCTCTACAAACCAGGCAAACAAAGGAGATGGGAGAGAAGGATTAGCATGCTCAGTTTGCAGAGAGAGAGCAGAGGCTATGTGATTTTCTCTAAAGCCATTTGAGGAGCATGGAGCCAAAAAGCAGATTTTCTGAGTTGGCGTCCTTCCTTGTGGTTGCTGTGACTCTGTATGGCATCAGGGTGTGTGTAAGGCTACATCTTGCTTGTATGGCGAAGAACCCCAGTGTTGAACAGATGGTCTTGGAAGCATCTCACTGCTCTTTGCCAGGTCTGCTAAATCAGAGCAGGTGGAGGTAGCAGATTGGTCCCCTAAGGTCCCTGCTGCTTGCTTGCTGTGTCTGTGAACGTCCTTTCTGTCCACAGTACCCCACCTCTACAGCCTCATCTTGTGCTCACAGAATCACAGAATCACAGTATGGTTGAAACTGGAAGGGAACTCTAAGTCCATGTGGTCCAACCCCTGCTCAAGCAGGAGCACCTTCAGAAGAGAGCCCAGGACCACATGCAGGTAGCTTTTGGAAATCTCCAAGGATGCAAACCCCACAACCTGTCTGGATAACCCATTCCTTTGATCAATTTGAGGTTTTCTGGTTCAGCCCTATCACACTGTGCTTCTCACCACTCCAAACACAAGAGTTGAGCACTGAGAGATACTCAGGGGCAGTCCTCAAACTATTTCCCAGTGCAGGTATCCCTAATTTCCTACTGATTCCTGCTAGGAAAAACAACTCCATAGGGCCCAACCTCCTCAAGCATGTGTGCCCGAGAAATGCCAAAGCCCTGGCTGCCTGTGTAGCATTCCCCTCCAAGCACCAACATGCCTGTGTACCCAGTGACAAACAAATCCAGCAGGAATTACTTTGCTGGGAATGGGGTGAGGTTGTGATGCTGGACATCGTGTTCTTGGCAATTAGGCTTTGAAAAAAATAGCTGGAAGAAAAAAAATTCAAAAAGCAAGAAGTGGCTGCTGGCCAGAGGTGGGCTGGGGGGACACAAAGGTAGGAGTGGGACACTGTAAGGGATCCCAACTGGGTTGGATAGCAAGGGTTTGTTGAGACATGACATGCCTTGCTGGGCTGCCAAAGGGTCTCTCCAGCTCATTTTGTTGATTAATTGATTAAGGATCCATGCTGGAAACCTCACTGGTGTGAACAAGGGAGAGAAATGCAGGGGGAGGCAATGGTCAGAAAAGTCAATTCCTAAAAATGCAGCAGGCAGGCAGGAAACTGGCTCTTGCACTCTTTCTCTCCCATGCCTGACTCACCCAACAAGTGGTTCCTCTGAGAACCACTTGTCCTTCCCTGTTCCTCATCAAACAGACAAATCACAGCTGGATCCCATCAGCAGGAGCCCCCCATATGGCAACTGTCTGATCTCCCTCCCTGCCTGAAGACGCAGATGGGAGCCTGTTCAGTGGCAGGGCCATGGATAATGGTCCCTCTGACCTTTGCAGTTCTCTGCAGATGGTAAGTGGGTTCTGGGAAGTAGCTGGATCTTGGAGTAGTGCCTTGGCATGGGAAACTGACTGCTCTCTGCTGAGCCTCTTGTGTCAGGTAGGTACAGCTGCCCCTACAAACTGTGATTATAGGGCCAGCTGGGTTGTTCTTATAGCTCAACGCAATCTCTGTTTCTCACGCTGAGAGTCATGCTATCAGCCCTGGGATGCTGAGCATGGCCAGGGGAAGCAGTTGGATGCTTTCTTTCTCTGGGCAGAGAAGGGCAGATGGTTGTGTTTTTCTGCTCCTTTTATGCTTTTGTCCCCAGGCATTGCAGGAGAGGTACAAGTGCTGGGAGACAAAGGTTGTCTCTTCCCTATGGGTTTTGTCTAGAGTTCAGTGCAAAGAGCTCTTATCTTTCCCTACAGCCCTTCCAGCTACCACTTTAGGCTTAACTATCATGAATGTTTCAGAGCCCAGATTCCAAGGGGATCTCTGATCTTCCAAACAGCCCTACACAGCATGCCTCAATCGCTATATCCAAGAATAGCAAAGAATGGCCTCTCAACAGCCCAGAAGCTAAAGGCACATCTCCCTCTGCTAGGCTTCAAAGAAAAAAATGCCATGAGCCCAAAGCTGGCTACCAACAATTTTGAATCCAGCTGTCATTAAGGTTGGAAAGGACCTCTAAGATCATTCTAGTCCAATCATTAACCTGTCATCACCACGCCTACTAACCGTGAGACTCAGTGCCAAATCTGCCCTTTTCTTTAATGCTTCCAGGGATGATGACTCCACCACTTCCCTGGGCAGCCTGTTCCAATGCATTACTGCTCTCGAGAATAACTTTTTCCTAATATCAAACCTGAACCTCTGCTAACATGTTTCCTAACAAAGGGGAAAGATTCTTGAGTGTTTCAAGTGGGCTTCCCATGGATTCTGCTAAAGTGTGCATGGAAAACCCCGATCCACACACTTGCCACAACTCCTTTTACTAAGCACCAGTTTGTGAGTTATGAAGAGGGGGGATTTTTCTCTTTCTGTATTGGTGATGGAGCAAGAATAAGGGAAGGACACAGACTCCACCTGATCCCCTGTGCAATTCCATTTACCTTCTGATCCTGCTGTGTTTCCAACCCTTGTGCACAGAGTCAGAGCTGGGAATAGGATGAAGAGTCAGGTGTTCCTTCTGGTCCCTCTCACCCCCACCAAGTCTGTGTAGCTACAAGTTGTTCCCACCAAATAGCTGCTTCTCTCCCCCATTCTCATGTTAGTAAATGTTAGGGCAGGTGCTGTCATCCATCTGGCAGGAGCTTGGCACCTGTTAGACCCTGTTCTGCTCCATTATACTCTGCAGCAGGGCTGGGACAGAAGCCAGTGTTTTGTTCCTTGTCCTTTGACAATGTTCCCACACTGCTGTCCAAGGCTTTTCTTCCAGGGGAAAGGAACACACGTCTCACTCGTTAATGGTAAGGAAGCATGATGGGGTTAGCTGGGCCCCTTTGAAATGAAGGACATTCCTACACATTTTTAAGGAGTTTCAGTGTCTGCAGATTTTACCTAACCCAAATGCTATGTGGAGCTTTCTTGGCAACTGCCCTCTGTGAAAGGTGACTCCTTTCTACCCTTGGACCATCTGTGGGAATCAAACCAGTTCTCTGAGTCTTCAGTTCTGCATCTGATTCATAGCATCTCACAACAGCCATTTAGGCTGTAGTGAATTAAGAATCTTGTGTTCAGAGCTTGTGTTCAGCACATACCATAGGGATATACATGAGTGTTTTCCAGGGATTATTAAGGGCTCCGGGTATTCTGGGACAGATTAATTAGAGGGAAGAGCTGTTGTGGAGGGTAAAAGGAATGTTGACTCTCTTCCATGCAATTGACTTTTCCTGCTGTGATAACGGATTCACTCACATGGCAGGGAACAGACCACATCTATTGTTGCCTCTTCATCAACCCTGCATCTACATGAGCTGGGCAACCTTTCCTGCAAGCAGACTTGTGAAGATATGCTAAAGTTTGTGATCTTGGCCATTTCCTTGGCCACCTTCCTTTCTGATTCTTCTGCTGCCTGACAGAAGAGCAAGACAGTGGACAAACATTTCAGGAACATTTGTGTTGGTGGGAAAATCAGAAAATGTTCAATGGAGGTTGTGTATGGGCATGTGAGTTCATGTTCTTTGAAGTAGCTAATTAAAAGAGGATTCCCAGATAGATTAGATCCCATACTTCTTGGGCTCTCCGTATAGTGAGGATCCTATACTTCACTGTCCTTCATGACCACAGGTGAGGGCTCCTCAACTTCTGGAGCTCTGATTCTGCCAGGGCTGGGTCCAGGACCTTCTTGGGTAGAAGGTTCTCCTTCACCACTGGAGAATGAATTTCTAAGGATCTGTTCAGTAAAATAGAGAGTAAATTCAACTTGACAAAAATAGGCATGTTCAGATACAAGTCTTGTTTGGGTCCTTACAGAGTTGGTCAACAGAAATATCTTGAGAGCTGATCCTGCCCATCTTGGCAGTTCAAAAATTCATTATACTGAGCCCAGTCTCAATCTTGAAGGGTAATTTGGCTCTGCTTTTTGAATATGACTGGAAAAGAATTCCCTTCTCCTGATAAAAACAGAGAAGATACCTCCCAGGGTGATGAATGGTATCAACCTTGTGATCCCCTCTTCCAGAGCTGCCTAGCCTCCTGCTTTGATATTCTGTGCTTTTAAATGGAGCCCCCCACATCTAATGTTAATGGATTAGGAGGAATTATTATGGGCCAGCAGCAGCTTTCCTGTCCTCACTATTATTCCTTCTCCAACATGTTCATTTTAGCTGGTAAGTGCCGTCTTCCACTTACAACCACAAGACACCCACTGCAATATTTAATATTGTTGCATATTCAGCCAGCAAGCTTGAAAATTTTCCACTTATTAAAGCTTTCCTTTTTTTTTTTTCCTACCTTCCTTCTCCCCTTGGGAGCATCATAAAATCTGAAAAGAGAGACGATAGAAACTTCATCGGCTACAATTGCAACTCCTCCTGAAGTCAAGTGTGGGAACCGTGTCTGGAACAAAGTGTGGCCCAGAACCCGGATGTGCCTTCTCCACCTTAACAGCAGCATTTGCTTCCCAATATGGCATGTTCTGCTGTATCTCAGGCACAACTTGAAACTTTGCAGCTGTTGCCACTGTAAGTCTAGCTCTAAATTCGGCAAGGAGAGAGAGGCTGAGATAGTGGGGGAGTGCAGGCCACTCATTATCCCATGCACAAGGGATGGGAATAAAGCTCACATGCATTACACAGAAGAACAAATACAAACTAGTCCTCGTATAAGAATGACCAGGCACATGGACAGAGTATAGGTATCAATAACTCATTCTGGAGAAAGGTCTCCTTTCTTTTTACAGTCTTGTATTTGTACATCCAGAGAGCTCATCCTTAAGCATAACAGTTTTGTTAGCAGATTGGGGAAAACATAAATGTTTGTCACCACAGACAATAAGAACAATAGGGTCAAACAAACAAGTGGGTTCTTTTTCATTCTTCCCCATGATAAATCCCCAAGAATGAAGGAAGTGAAAGCAAGTTTATTATCTAGAGATGACTCATGGAGGCCTTACAATCACACTCCCTTTCCAAATCATAAGAAAGTGAAAAGCAGATGAGATCCAAGGCACGTGGCTGAGCTGGAGGATAGTTGTGAAAGGCTGGATGTCTGGATCAGTGTGCACAGATGATCAAGCAGGATGTTCCTGAAACTGAAGGAAGAATCTGCTGCTCGTTGTGAGGAAACTCAAAATAGGAAATCAATAAAATATCCTGACAAAAAAGATCAGCTCAGCTTTTCTGGGAAAGATTCAAGGGTGAAAAACTAATTCCAGAAAATGAGGTCAACTTTCTCTAATATCCATAGCTACTGTTTGTGCTCCAGTGAGACACGTGTGGAGTCTACCTCTCCTCTATTTATGGATTTGGCCTCTTGACCTGGAATTCGATGCCTCTCAGTTGATCCTGTTGTGTTGTTATGGGCCATATCCTGCATGTTTATTGTGTTGGCATCAGTGTTGTCTTTATCTAAATTAGCAAGGAAAAAAAACAGTTCAGAGCTGACACTAAAATCCTATCCATTCTCCCTGTCCTCTTAAATAACTAAATTTGCAATAATGTCTCTATTTTTTTCTGTCCTTTTTCCCAGGAGGGATCTCCAAATCTACTGCAAAGCTTCCTGGAAATAACATCTATGTAGGCCCCCTTAGATCCCTACCCCACCAAATATGGCTTTTTTGGTATCCTATTTAGACAGAAAAGCACCATCTCATAAGAGGGACTTTGGGGGCTTTAAGAGATCTGAGTCCTTACAGTACTGGTCAACAGGGACATCTTTAAAGAAGGTCCTTTACCTCGAGCCCATCTCAGCATAGTGATACTTTGCTATACTGTGCCTGGTTTCATACAATCACAGAATGTCTGAGGTGAAAGGGATCCATAAGGATCATTGAGTCCAACTCCCGTCTCCATACTGCAGCCAGGGGTGTAAAAACACACAACTCTCTCCTATGATAACTACAATGATTCTACCACTAGTATGGAAGGGAAGGATGAGGATGGAGGAATGTGTTGGGGGTCTTCGTGGTGGAACCTCAACTCATCTACACTCAGCGGCTTCAATGTAGTCCATGGGCAGAGATGATCAACATCTCTTTGTAGACTGGAGCCAGTAGTCATCAAAATATGTAAGGTCACACTTCATCTCCCCCTGCCAGGTCCTTTGTCATTGTCTGGACAGCTTGGTCCAAAGTGGCATTTGATTCTTTCTGAAAATACTGGGGACTTCTGTCCAATCCCAGATCATATAGAGAAGATGAAAAGAGAAGTATTTTTCTCCTGTGACACTGCTGTGGCCTTGAGCTGATAGTGTTCTCAGTAAGAAGATTTAATTCCCACAGGGACATAGGAAAATAGACCTGGGGAGGGGGCAGGTGGTGCAGCAACACCAATATTAGTTCAGTAGAGATGTTCACTGTGAGCAAGGCTGGAGCTCCCTTTAGTGTTTCCAACACTTCATAAATTTCAGAGAGATTTCAGGGCAAGGAGCCAGATGTTTCAGGAGAAATTCTGAACGCTAAAGACAAGTGGAAATTTTTTTTTTTTTTTTTGGAGTGTGTATTTTTTCCCATTAGTTGCAAAGCTATATTTAGAAGAGAAGGGGGGAGAGAGAGAGAGAGAGAGAGAGAGAGAGAGAGAGAGATAAGGCATTTCTTCATATTCTGTAGTTACTCCAGTTCTGCTTGTAGGAACAGATGTCTCTTTCCTGGGGCGACAGCATTCAGGTCCACAAGGAAACTTTCTTACCAGCAGCTCTTCAAACATAGAAGGGAGATCCGGCCAGAGGTAAGTCAGTCCTGGTGGAGGAATATATCAGAAGGATTGCAGCAGCAGATGCTTTGGGACAGTGGTCAAAGTGGTACAGGGGAGCATGATGTGGAAGAGGTAACAGTAAGGGGACAGGAGGGAGTCACTGAAGACCTGAGCCCAAACTTAGAATGGAAAGCATGGCTATCATGGAGCCCTGGAAGGTGGAATGGCACCTTGTCGAACACATGGAAGATGTCCATGGTTCTGTACTTGCTGCAGGTGTGGAAGTTCACCAGGAGGTGCCCATTGGGACAGCAGGGCTGCAAGGAGGTTTCTGCATTGTGAGTTTTTCTGTTCTGGGGTTTGAGGGCAGTGCAATGCTATTTGTTTGTTCCCCAAGGAGATGGGGGTGATGAAAGATGTGTGAAGATGCTGACTTTCCCCCGGTGAAAAATACTATGCCAGCTCTTGTGAGGAGTGGGGTGATTTCTTGTTTGAGTATGTATTCTTTGACATGGTTTAGTGGACATAGTGGTGATGAGTTGACAGTTGGACTAGATGATCTTAGTGGTCTTTTTCAACCTCAGTGATTCTGATTCTATGATTCTATAATGACCTGTATGCAGGCTTCTGAAGCCAGAAAAGGAGATAGTGTATTGCTGGGAACAAGGTTGCCAGGGCTGGGGTTGTTTTATCTCTGGCTGTGCTGATTCTCATCCTAAGGAAAAGCAGATTCTCTCCAAGATCCTTAACAACACCTCTTAAGAAATGCTTTAATAGTAATACACCTGCTAACACCTCAACTTTTTCCAGGTTAATCTGTTTAATCCAAAACTTGCAAATCCCCAAAGGCACAGGGGGTTTCTGTCTGCACAGTGCAGTGACTCAAGTGCCTAACATGGGAAACCATAGCAACCAGCCTCCAAAAGGGTTAAGATCTGGTAATCTACCCTGGGATGCCTCCCTGCTCAATCCCCCTGGTTCCCACCTGCATTTGTATCACCTCCATTACCAGTGCTCTCTGGGGATTGAGCCTGGCTTTCTTGTGTTCTGGACCATACAGAGTCCCAGGTACTGCCTGACAGCAAAACTTCACCGCTGCTCTTCCCACACTGTCCTGCTCAGGCTTCTTGGCAAGGGATGGAGCCAGCAGACAGCTAAAAGCAGAAAGAGGGAAACGTGCTCACAGACAACTAAATTTGCAATTAAGAATTTCCTTTTCAAAAAGCAAGCAGCAACACACAGGCCTAATGTTGCTCGGTTTTAACTCCTGCAATGCTTTTGCACTTGTCTGTGAAGTTTTTCTCTGTGCCAATGTAGTAATTCTCACTGCAGGGTTCTCCTCGTGCACAGCCACAGTCATTTTTATTCCAAACTGACATTTCTAGCACTGCGCCCCAGGCACCTTTGAAAGGCTAGATGGATTACTGTAATCCCCAAAAACTCAAATACATTTCTCTTGTAATGTTACAACCTCCCAAGAAGACAGGCACAATTCCATTTCTACTGGCTAGCCCTACGAAACTCCAATTCCACGAGTTTCTTTCCACATTTAGCTTTGAACCACTAAAAACCACTAGTAATTTTTTTTTTTTTTTCCAAAAAGAATGCTCTTTCCCTTCATATTACACCGATCCACAAAGGAGAGAGAGGGATACAAGAAGAAAGTCATGCTCTGATTTCTCTTAGAGTCTAATGTGGAGACGTAGATGACAGATGGCACTTGGTACTAGTCCTGGCAGGCTATGAGATCACAGAATTATAGAATGGCCTGGGTTGAAAAGGACCACAATGATCATCTAGTTCAAACACCCTAGCTATGTGCAGGGTTGCCAACCACCAGACCAGGCTGCCCAGAGCCTTGAAATGCTAACATGATTTGTAGAGAATTCACCAGTACATTTAGGAATTCCATCACTCCAAGGCCAGGATCTGGTAGAGTAGAAAAGCAAGACACGGAAAATGCTACAGAATCTATAAGTCATTGTAGACATCTAAATGTTTCAGGAGGGACTTTATAACACAGTGAGACAGAAACAAGCAAGTGGAGGTGTAAATCCTCTATTAGCATTCCTAAGGTGATCCATACAAGCAAGCTTCATCTAAATGTGCTGAAGGACCTCTGGGTGCCCACTGTGAATGGTGCACATTAGTGGGTGCAGAGAGGCAGACATATGACCTGCAACCTGTGCATACAATCCCACGTCTTTGTTCACTTTATACATACATCTAGGCTCTTTCTTTTAAAGACTGTGGCATTACTGTGCAAAGGGACATAGAGGAGTTTTAAGCTCTGAAGAAATCTGCCAGCACATTAATTGCTTGCTCTGTGTACCTTTGGGAGCTTCGTCCCATATTTTTCATGCATGCTCAGGACAGGGTTGAAAGACGACCATGCAGCAGTTTTTGGATTTAAAATAGATTGTCTCTGGGGTGTCATGGACTGGTGATCCATCAGCTGGTGTTAAACAGCCAACTTAAGCCCAAATGCAGAGAGCAGACCAGTTCAAACCAGGCAAAATCCCTCCCGGTCATTTTGCTCCATGAAGAAGAGGAATGCAGTTTGGAGGGTTACATTCCCCTTCTTCTAAGTGGAAGGGATCTTTCATGGACTTGGATGACCTGTTGGACTAAATTATTGCATAGCCACCCACAGGCTATTACTCATCCCCAGCCAAACCTGGAAGTTGGATTCTTTGTGCACAGAGGACCTGATTTTGACATTGGGTTTCCTAGAGAGCATGGAGTACACCTGTGTGCACACAGCATTCAACTATGAACAAGGTGGGGTAGAAATCAAATTACAACTCATGGCAACACCCAAAGCAGTGTCTTGGGATGGAGAACCACATGTAGCCTCACTGGCACCATCAGACAGGAGGAAAATGGTTTAAAAGCAACATCAACCCTCAAACCAACATTGCATTTATCCCCCCAGTACACATCCTTAGGCTGTGATTGCTTCCATGGCCTGAAGGACAGCATCCGGCCATTCCTTGGGACTGGACATTTAAGTTTTTCCTTTGCCCAGATGGGATATCTGATTCTCAAACAAAACTAGAAAAATGTAAAAGTTTGGGTTGGTGGGTGTTAATCCCTCTTGCTGGCATGAGAGGAGTATTTACACCTTCCTCTAGGCTCCAGGCAAAGGCATGAATTTAGCTCATGGTTCTTCTAACCATGGGACAAGGTGGGACATGCTGACCATCATGGTCTTCAGGCAATCAGTTACCATCTATCCCCAGCTAGGCTGGTTCTGCCAGAAGTAACATATTATTTGGTATAAATCTGAAATTATTTAATGTTAGGCAAATAATGAAGAGAGCCAAGTTCTTTCTTTGAAAAGAAGACATCCAACATGTTTGCAGTGTTGCAATGCATTGGGACTGTGTAGGGAAGATCTAAATAAAAAAATGCGTTGAGGAAAGTTTTAGTAAACTTTTTGGAGGTTCATAATAGAGGAAACAAGGATAATCTGGGCTTGTTCAGTACTTATCTGTGTGTTTGTCAGCTCTGGCTTCCTGTGGCTTCCCAATGTTTTCCAATTTCTTGGCTAATTTATACCAAAAACTGGCAGAAGGAAAAGATCACCTTAATTTTCAGGAAATTAGGCAGAAATGAAGGATAAATCCAAACAAGTTCTGGAGCCAAGGAAAGAGTTGGAACATAAGTCCTCATTAATACAACCAGATGTCCACGTGGGGATAAGCTATTAATAACCATCTAAACCAGGGTAAAACATTGATCCAATGTTTTGATCAAGACACTGAATCATAAAAAGCCAGGTGTCATTTTGTCTGGCACCCACCATGTCAGATCTGTGTTTTGAGTATCCAAAACATCTGTTTGTTCCACTGCACTGCAGGAGAAGGAATAATCCTACCCTGGACTGAATCTGACAGTTTTCAACTGCAGTTCCCCCCAGTCAGGTGTTTCACACACTTTGTCTAGCCACCCTTAGTCCTGGAAGCTTCTAGCAGACATCATGTCCTGGAATCAAATGAGAGCATGAAGGTGTTCCAAGGGGTGGAGCGCCTCTACTGTGAAGATAGGCTGAAGGAACTGGGCTTGTTCAGCCTGTAATAGAGAAGTCTGCAGGGAGACCTCATCTAGCCTTCCAATATTTAAAGGGAATTTACAAACTTGAGATAAATCAACTTCTTACACAGCTAGATAGTGATAGGACAAGGGGGAATGGTTTTAAAGTAAAGGAGGAGATGGTTTTAAAGTAAAGGAGGAGATGTGGATTAGATGTTAGGGGGAAATTTTTACTGAGACAGTGGTGAGGTGCTGGTACAGTTTGCCCAGAGGGGCTGTGGATGCTCTGTCCCTGGAGGTGTTTAAGGCCAGGTTGGATGGGGCCCTGCACAACCTGATATAGTACTTGATCTAGTGATTGGGAAATCTGCCTTCGACAGAGGGGTTGGAACCTGATGGCCCTTGAGGTCCCTTCCAACCCAAGCCATTCTACAATTCTGTGTTGCCCTCAAATATAGGGTCTTCCCTACCCTGGGAATAGCCCCATTTCTGCTTTGCAGTGGCATAATTCTCCACCCATACATAGCTCCCTTCTTACAGATGGGGGCTAGATGGGAACCTAACCCCTCTATCAGCTGGATTTGTTCCCTTTCTCTCCCTTTCTCTTTCTCAGTTCCCACGATCAGCAAACCCACCCTCCCCAGGCTGACAGAATGAGCTCTACTACATATAGGGCCAGTCCTCAACATGTAGAAAAACACCATATTTGGCCAGTTTGAGCCAGAGTTGAGCGAGAGCTTGCCAGGAGAATCATACAATTTAAACCGAAAGAGAGTGAGTTTAACCCTTCATTTATAAACAGGATGATAAATCACCTATGGAACTTTAAACACGGAGAGACTGCAAAACTAAACACAAGCTGCCTCCATGCCAGGCAGCAGAGCAAGGTTAGCAGACAGGACAGGGTGAGGGGGACAGGGAGATGAGAGAGGAGCCAGTTTGTCAGGTCAGATGTTCAGATTCAGGACAGGGAGATGAGAAAAGTTGAAGCTGTTTATACTAAATAACACTTATGAATGTCCTTTTCATCTTCCCCATCCCAGTGCCTGTCTCTTTTGTTCTCCTTCTGTGTGCAGAGATCCTATCAGTACGCACAATAAATAAACCTTTTGGAGAGTGCTCAGGACAAAGCTCAGTTGCCTGATCTGGCTTTTCTTTTCTATCCCATTACTCGAATTGCTGAGCTCAACCCAAAAGTACCATGGGTCAAGGAAGAAACTCCAGCTGACTTCAGCAAGCAGAGGGTGAAGCATAAGGCTAATACAGAGCTAAAAGTTGGGTGGAATGAAATACGAGATGGCCAAGGATATCCTCTAGGGGCAAGACGTAGCACTGAGTTGCCCATGCTAAAAGAACAAGTGGGATTCCAAGCATCAAAAGAAGAGATCGCAGGCCCTGGTTTCAGCACAGTGACCATCTGTTTCCTATTTGGCCCAAGAACGATGGAATTGGTTGTGTCATGCAATGATAAGAAAGCATTTCAGAGCAAGTCCCTGTCTCCCAGTGCTGAGCAGGAACCTTTATCAAAACGAGGGAAACCAGCTCAAACTCCAGTCGCCCTCCCTCCCTATATCCCACTTCTACCCAGATGCCTGCTGTACTTTTAAGGAAATGCTACCCACAGCCTCTGAGCCAGACAGACAAAACCCAGCCTGAGAGGTATAGTATAACAGCATAGGTCAACTGGAGCATTCATACGGCGCTCAGAAGGGTGCATGTTTACCAATCACAGATTTTGCACACTACCAGCTCCGTAAAACAGCATTTCCATTGAAATCTGGGGAAATGAGGAGTGAATTAGGCATGAAGAAAGCCCAGCTCCAATTCCCCTAGAGATTTTAGTCAGAGGGGTAGCACAAGGGCTGTTAATTCTGCAAGAAAAGGTGACTAGTTCATGAGCTCATGCTACAGCTGCAAGCCATAAATAGTGAGACCATAGCAAAACAGAGGTTTTCAGAGGCTGCAAAGCTTCTCACGACCTTCACTGACTGCTCCATGGTTATGCATAGCTGAACTGACTCACTTTAACACCTGCATTAGTATTTCTGATAACAGAGAGAGACCTAGTTGGGGTAATTTTTGGACTCAGAAATGAGGGGAGGGAGGCAAAATTGGAAGGCTTTGGGAATGTTTGTCTCTCCTCGCACACGAGGTCAGCGTGCCTTTCTGTGCCTTGTTTAGCCTGCTGCAAAATGGGGCCATGTACCTTTGTCAAGTGCTTGGAGACCCATAATGGAAAAATACTTAGTAGCTGTTAACCAAGGGTTTGGTCTAGCTCCATCTCATTAAAAGCACTCAGAGGAATGTTGTTGCTTTGCCAGTCCAGCTCTCCATGCTTTCTGCTTGTGAGCCATGTAATAGGAGCAGTCCCACAAACTAAAAGGCCATTTACCCAAACATTCATCAGAAACAATCTGATGAGAGGAAGACTTTTCCCCCTACAGCCCCAGAACAGTTTTACCATAGCTTGTATGAAAATCTTCAGAATTACTTAAATTTGTCAGCATTTCTTTCACGTTGTTGCTTGTGTTGTGAGCCCAAACAGGGCAGCAGTAGAGTAGGAAGAGACACCAGCTCTAACATAGATCCTCCATTACAGTGATAAAGTGCTGCCCATTATTTGTTGGGTGATTGTAGTATTTGGAGTTTATTTCATTGCACATGAGATTCGGGGGAAGAGGGAACTTTTAAACCAGCAGACTATACGACTATATATAATCCTATATGACAAGGATTGGACAGCGATCACAGGTGATACTTTCCTACTAGTCTAAAATGCTCTGCATACCTCACAAGTATTATGAGGATGAGACGCATTTGAATGCAGTTCAAGTTACTTGGAATAGCAAAGATAAATATCAGGTGTTCCTGATAACAGATCTGAGAGTGAAGAAATACTTTCTGTAAGAGGCAAGCTACCAAGAAGACATAAAATCAGAGAAAAATGCCAATGCCTTACTATTACAATGGGATGAAGTGCCCTATAGACCACACGAGTTAAAAACCTCAAGGGTCTGCTAAGGGATGAGATAGCGATTTTTAATTCTCCCCTTGCTCACCTCTGTCTGTATGAACACAGATATACAAGCTCATGCCACATTCAAGAAGCAAAAATGTCTGTATTTCCTGGTTTGCACAGTGCAGTGCCTTCCACGGTGCTCCCCTTGACGTCATCTGCAAATGGAAACTTGGGAGCAGATCCAGGCATCTGCTCATTTCAGTTTGTTTTTGTAATTAAAGAGCCACACAAACAAACAGAGTAGATCAACTAGTGAGAATATTAGAAAATCATTTTAAAGTGATGCTAGCATTCTGCATCTTTCCCATGGGTGTTCCGCAGATGCCACACTTTGCAACTCCACTACCTTCAGTCAGCCTTGGGTCCCATTTTTCCTATTATTCCCTAACAGCATCCTTGGCACAAAATGTGAGACTTTCCCTGAGGAGTAGGCAGGGAAATACCATACAGATAAACCACAGTTGGGCTATGGCATCCCGTGAGGACTCTTGATCTTAAGGGTTGACAATTTATCAAACTTTAAAACCTTCTCCAAGCTGAGAAGGAGCAGAAGAGCACCCATTGTTTGGCAACTCAGTCCTGTACAGAAGCCTGTTTAGCAATATCCTATGACCCTATCACCAACACAGGCTCAGAACTGCTCTGCTGGAAAAGACCTGGGCATCCTTGGCTGTGAGAAAAGCTATCAAGTATTGTGTTTTTATTGCAAACAAAGGGAAGCGAAGACAGGCTGAGAGACCTGGGACTGTTCAGCCTGAAGAAAAGAAAACTGAGTAGGGATCTCATCAATGAAATATATTCAAAGGGCAGGATGGATGCAGCCAGATTCTTTCCAGTGGTGCCCAGTAACAGAAAACAGGGCACAAACTGGAACATAAGAAGTTCCACATGAAAATGAGGAAAAAACTTCGTGCAAGTGCTGGAAGATGTGTTTGCAGCTCCTTGTCTACCAGCCCTTTTGCACTTGGCTCTTTGGTAGCAAGGATTTCAAACCCTCATAACTCAAATCTTTCAGCATTAGTCTCTGCTGATTCAAGCTGATTTTTTTAACCTCACAGTCCTGTTCAGCTTCTTTTGAGATATTCCAGACATTTTTCAACCATTTATTTTTATTGAAACCAGCCAAGTCTCTGTATATATTGAGCTTTTTTTTTTCTTTTTTTTTTTTTTATCTTCTAATATACAAATCAGTTTAAAATAGTGTGTAGGTCAGGAATGATTTGCAAATTAAACTGTCAAATCCTGGCAGGAGTAGTGGCTGACACCCTTAGTTGAAATCTCCCAGCTGCTGTTGCTGTGAGTACAGATACCTAGAAAATGCCACACAATTTGCATGTGTTTTCCTGGAAAAAGCCATCCTTTGATTTTAGGAAAGCTTCACAATTCCTGAAAATGCTGCTGTGCACAGCTCTCTATGGGATCACCTGGCCAAGGGAAGGGATGCAGTATTCTAGGAGTGAGATGATGGGGCTGTGGTTCTACCAATGACCATTTTCCATGTGGCTGACCCAAGCATGACCCACACACCTCGATTTTCCCTTCTCCTCTCTGCTCCCTTTGGCATAGCTTACTTCTTTGTCCTTGCACAGTTCTTAAAATCACTTTTAAACAGGAGCAACTTGAGGTGCAGATTGTACATTACCTCCAAAACTCCCATCTGGAACCACCGAACTAGAATTGTTATAAAAGCAGATATTTTCCTAGCAGTGAGGGACAATCCCAGCCTGCCACTTCATATATTGACAGTTAAGATGCCTATCGAGTACAGCAGTACATATAACTACTGAGGCTGTGCAAATACATTGGTTAAAATGTTCTTATATGACAATATTCTGAGCTCTGCAGTGTGACATACACATCAGTATATCCCTGTATCTTTTCTTCCAGATTGCTGGAAAGCCAATGACCATGCCGACATCCTCCACCCAAGTGTCAGATCTTGACCATACCAACTCTACCCAGCAACCCAACTCCAGCATCTACATGTTCTCCAAGTTCATCCACCCTGACAGAGAATTGTACAAACAATTTTACAGCCTATGGATTGCCCTGATAGTTGTCAATGCTATTATCTTCTTGGTGGGTGTTGTGCTGAACAGCTTGGCATTATATGTGTTCTGCTTCCGTACTAAGACAAAAACCACCTCTGTTATTTACACCATCAACTTGATTGTTACCGATCTCTTGGTAGGCTTCTCCTTACCCATACGGATCATCATGTTCTATACTGCAGAGGACTGCCTGAATTGCTCCTTTGTTCATATCTTTGGCTACTTTGTCAACATGTACTGTAGCATCCTCTTCTTGACGTGCATCTGTGTTGACCGCTACCTGGCTATCGTACAGGTGCAAGCCTCACGAAAATGGAGGAATCCCACCTGTGCCAAGGGGATCTGTGTCTTCATTTGGATCTTTGCAACTGTAGTGACTTTCTCCATCCTCATCATGGCAATACAGTTTGCCCAGTGCTGCATCTCTGAGATTCTGGTCCTGATGGTCTGCGAGTACTTCTTCCCCCTCATCATAATCATCTTCTTCACCACCAGGATTATGTGTGCTCTGTCCAAGCCCAGCCTCATGCACCAGAGTCGGGAGAGGAGAATGAAGGCTGTGCAGCTCCTTGTCACCGTCCTCATCATCTTCATGATCTGCTTCACTCCTTTCCACGTGCAACAGGTAGCGATCTCCATCAATCCAGACATGTCCCACAATGTCAACGTTCTTGTCTACCATGTGACAGTGACTCTGAGTAGTCTCAACAGCTGCATGGACCCTATTGTCTACTGCTTTGTCACCAACAACTTCCAGTCAACCATGAAAAATATCTTCAGGAAAACCGAACCAGAGCAAACTACTGTGGACATCCTGGGTATGAACAAGAACACCAAGGGTTCCAATGCAATCATCACCTTCTCAAACACAATAGGAGGCCCTGTGAGCTTGCCGTCTCCAAGCAGTGTCCAGATCTAACCCACTTCTGATGGGACGTGCTGCAGTAAACCAGTGTGATGATGCTGGAACCTTGGTAGGGTGCATGGGTACCATTGTCTGACATCTTTGTTCTTTAGGGAGACTTTCAGAATGACAGTGGTGGAATTTATTCCTCAAAAACATTGTGGTCTGTTTGGAAAATTGAACTTACAGTGCTTTTATTACCAATACAAAAGAAGGTTTATTAATTACTGTTGCCCACAGGAATGTTTTCTTTGTATTTTAATACAGACATTTTGCTAACAACAAATTCCATATTGTGGTTTTCTTTTCCTCTTTGACTTTGTAATGCAACACTACTATGATGACTTAGAAAGCAGTAAATCCCTCTGTTTTCTATGAAAGCTTTCAGGCCTTGGATGTGTACTTAAGAGTAAAGAATAAGAGTCATGTTTCCAGGGATACCCACGACTTAAGATGCCAAAGGGATGAGACAGAAAGTATTGTAACACGTATCACCAGCATCCACTCTGTTGTTTCTGAAAAGGTTGGAGCTTTTACAGGGTAGAGATTGTGAAGTCAAGCAGTACTATCTCCTCTCTCTATTTAAGCATAAGAGAAAAAATATTTGTGGGTATGTATGTTTTCATACACATTGTCTGGGTTTGGGGAAAGATTAAAGATATGTTCCACCATAATTTGGATCACTAAATCCCCTGAACTGCAGATGAGCTTACAAAGAGCTGTGAAAATGAATGTGCTTTCCAGCAAACTCTGCTGTTCGGCTCTCTCTCCCTGAAAAACAGCCAAGATGAAAAGCAGAACCAGACTATAATGCTATACTATCCTTGTCTGAGTTTTCTTCCTGTCACATTGCGAAATCAGGGCTTTCAGTCCTAATTCCCACCATCAGTTCATCCACTCAGTCATTCAAATGCTGATGTTTCCAGGGATAGAAAAACAATCTATCTCAAGCACCTAAGTCAAAATTCACCCCAGAACAAAGTCCCTAAAATGATTTAAGAACTATGTTTGGAAGATATGTAAGGATAATGATGCCAGGAGAGTCTGTCCACAACAGTGGGTACATGTCCTAGTTTGGACTGCAACAATTAAGCAATGCAAAAATAAAAAAATCATTGAATAAAAAGTGCATAACATGCAGCACAAATGGCAGTAACAATTGTTACTGCTCCATTTCTCCTCATCCATTATCATTCAGGACAGTAGGCTTTGTTGGTCTAAGCTGGGCTGGAATATTCAACTTCTCGCAGGTCCAACCATGGGACAGCCACCTTCACTTCACCAAGTGAACCAAAATACAACCAATGCTTAAAAATATTTCCTGTGACTACATCTATGTTTCCCTTACTCTGTTTCCTTGACCAACACAAAGGTAATAAACAGTCAACACGACTGCAATACAGGGATCTCTCCAGAGATGAGCATAGGTGGTCTGCAGGACCACTGTGTGTCCCAGGCAGTGGAATTCATGGACAGTGATCTAGGTCATGAAATCAGAGACCTCCTCATTGCCTACATCTCCAGGGATACAAGAGGAGCCCAGATACTGCCTACACATGAAACACTTCCACACGTGTGTCTTAATTGCCTATCAGAGTCCCTGGGGAAGGATTTAGCTGCCGCTAGACCAGCGCCTAGTGCCATGGTAGGCACGATAGCATGTCCTCACTATAGACCCTGCTACACAAGGCTGTGGTTCTCCCGCAAGTCCTGCACTGTGCCAATAGCCTCAGTATCCCAGAGTATTCCCAGCCACAGACTCTTCTGCTTGAATAGCTGAGTCCTGTGTCTGAAATAAAAGTATGCATCTATACCCTACAAATGGGCAGTGTTCATTCAGCTGCAGGGCTCTCCTCAAAGACCAGCATAACACTGACAGCTGCAATTGGACCGTTAACTCAGGCTCTTGTGGATCATGGAGCACAGAAGAGTGCTGTGGATGTGATTTATCTGGATTTCTCCTCAGTAATACCACAGACTCAATGCCATTACTTTGAATATACATTTTTTTCATTCCTAGAAGTTGGGATGACAGCCACCAACACTGTGGAACTACCTTTTGGGAATGTAAGACTTATCTTCATTATTGCTTCCCTTTCATGGCTATGAACCTAGCCCTAACCCTAACCCTAGACATGACCATGGTGAGCATTTGCAGAGTCTAGTTCTACTGTTTTCCTTTCACCTAATCTATTTCCTTACTCATTTGCAAATTATTAACTGATAAGGTGCCTAGCAGCCAAGGCCAGCCTCTTGGCAAATCTCTGTCAAATGATGCATCAGCACCCAGAACAGTCTCCCTTCTTGGTCAGAATACCAAATTCACATTTTTGCCACTGTTTTTCACCAGCCCCTCATTTGGAGAAAATATACTGTGCCTCAAAGCTCTGCACTTCCATGTAGATCCCAAAAGTCATGCCCACCAACACACAACATGCTCACAGACATTTACAGCTAGCTCATTTGTAATGAAAATGTGTCTCTTGTATAAAGAGTTGTTAACAGTACTGTCTTTTGCCTTGACTGTTTCAGAGAGAAAGGAGCTAAAGTGCAGGCTCAGTGCATAGCTTATTTTAGTTTCTTTGTTCCAACAAGCTGCAGTTTTACACCTCCATTTAATTTGCTATCTACAGTGTTCTTGCCATATACAGAAATGCTTTAATATCTTTCTTGGTGCAGTTATTCATTTGAGGCCAGTATAAAACCTCTAAGATCATTTGCTTAGATTTTTAAGTTCCTAAATAGTGTCTCAACTGAATCTCTCTGCTGTATACTTAACTGGTAGTTGTCTATATTCCCTTTATTGTCAGTATATTATTCACTCTTCATACAACCAATCTGAGATTGAACCGTTCTCTTTACTTGGCAATGTTTATTGCTTTATCCAGATTTCAATGCTTCTTTTTCCATTTTCTCCCAACTCCAAAGAAGGATCAGGTCCTTTATTAAGAATATAGTCTCCAAAAACTGGCAAGCTGCTAAATCGTTCACAAACTTGCCTATTTTTTTCAGTGACATTTTGTGCTATCTTTTTTTATCCATATTCTTTACAAGTGACATTTTTTTCTCAGGGTGCTTAACTTCTAATTGCTTAACTTCTGCCCTATTTAAAGTCATCCATTTCTGCTCAGGGTGTAATGTTGAAAATCAGTACCAAAAAAGTCGGTCATCATCAGAAATAAACTTCCAATGGAGGTTTTGTTGGGCATTTTCACCTGCCAATTCCCATTGCTGCTGAAGATTCCCATTGCTGCCAAAGACTCTCTCAGTTCTCCTCATTTCTGGAGACAGGGACCAAGTCTCTTGCCCTTTACCTGCTCCACCTCTGCGCTCAGGTATCATCTTAGGTTGCCTCCTAATGATCAGGTTGCCCAGAGAGGTTGTGGAGTCTCCTCCATGAGACCTTCAAAATCCATCTGGATGGGATCCTGCGCACCCTGCTGTAGGTGTTCCTGCTTGATCAGGGCTTGGACCAGATGGATCCAGAGTTTCCTTCTAACCTCAACACATTCTGTGATCACAGACAGTGATTGCATTAGTCCTGTTCCTACCCCAACCTGACCTTTCTCTGATGTGAACAGCACAATTAAAGCTGCATGCAATACAGTAGGGAAGCCTCCATGGGCAACGAGTAACTCCACAGACCATTAAATTGACACTGAGGATGCTAAGGAAGAGTACCTACAAAGCAGCTTTGCAGGGCAGGCTTATATGCTGATTTAAAGATTTAGATGCCAAATTCCCAAGGAGTTTGAATAAAATCAGGTACTTATCTGCCTTTGAGGATCCCAGTCATTAGCCAAAGGCTGAAATATTAATAGGAATGAATGAGTATCACATAGCACACAATCACTGCCAAGTCCCTGGTAGACAGAATACAGTGTTCCCTAAAGAGCTTAACTGCAACAAAAGAGCTCTAGTAAGAAGCCCTGCCCTTTCAGGAGAATTAGAGCATTCATTGCCCTTTGATGTACTTTGGTGCTCTTTCACATCTAAAATTCTGTAACGTGAATTAGAATATCCTCTTCTACCAGCAGCCAGAGGGTAGCAAAGAAATATCATTGAAAATCTCACATGTATTTCTTGGGATGTCTGTAAAGAGGAAGAGATATAGAATAGCCAGCCCTCTGTCATACTGCAAATACGGCTGAACCCAGCAAAGACTAAAATTTTCTATTTTGTGTCACTCCACACATGGGGTTATTGGCCAGACTGTCTTCCTCCTGGGCTCTTAGCAAGCTCTGTCCGCAGTCCACTACCATGTTGATAGCTGCAAAGTGGAAACAGCACAATGATGCTCTTCCTTCCTCCTCATCCCTTTGGGTTTTGCTTCCCCTCAGATGTGCTTAGGGCAGGGGAAGATAATGAAAACTTTACAGAGGAACCACAACCCAGATAAAGCAATAACAGAGGAAGGGAAGGAGAGGGAGCCAGTGGGTTAAAAAAGAAGAGCTCAGTGGTAGGAAAGGCTGGTGAGAATGGGGATGAAGAAGCTAATGGAGGGGAAAGCTGTCAGGGAATATAGAGATCTGATATCCAGTAGCTAATGGAGGGGAAAGCTGTCAGGGAATATAGAGATCTGATATCCAGTGAAGATGACACGGAAAATCTAGGTAGGGCATGGCTTTCTTTTCCTGATCTGGGCATCACTAGTCCTGAAACAGGAGCTCTGGGGAGGATTCCAGTGCTTGGGTCAGATCTGAAAGGCACCCATTTAAGGAAGAAAAAGCTGAAAAGCAGAGCACTGTATTCCCTTCCCAAGGTGAGGCCCAGAAAAGGAAAAAGAGTGATCTCCCCACAGCAGTCTGAACTGTTGTGTTCTTGGGGCAGAAGACAAGAAGGTTTCTTGTGTGCTGGAAAAGTGGAAGAGGGCCTTTGACCCCCACAAACTTCCCCATGTTTGGGAACCCACCCCAAACATGCGATGGGACATTGGACCAGTAAAGTCCTCTACCCTGGGCGAAGAACTGGCTTTGCTCACAGCCAGCTGTTGTATACCCAGCAGATACTGCAAAAAGCGCCCAAACTTACCCGGCAGGGACAAGAGATCTCCTAAGTGTTTTTACAATCTGCCAATGCTGGCAGGATATCAAGGTCTTAATTCATGAAACTATTCTTCTTCAGGATGTTTGACTGTAGCATCATAGCTCAAATTAACTTAAGTATGTGTTTGACTTCATTGCAAGTGATTTTCCTTCACAGCTGTGTGTAGTAGAGCTAGCAGCACAACACAGGACTGTCCTTTCCAGCTGCTCATGTACCAAGAAAGAGCCTCTTAGATGAAATAAAGCTGAGTTTACGGGTAGCAGAAAGTCTTTCTTGGCCTCATGGCAATCTCAGCATAAGTTCATAGAGAGGAGCTTCAATCCCACCAACCCTTGTATTTGTTTTGTATTTGTCTTAATAAACCCAAATCTTTGCATTAGGAAGGGAAGAGTGCTCTCCATCACCTGTCAACACCAGGCCACAGAAATGCAAAGGTGCAGGATGGACTGCTGTGCCATGCCTTGAAGGGCAAATGTGAACAAGAGTTTGGTTTCCTTACTGATCACAGAGAGATATGTACTCAAACGCCAGCTGACTCTCAGACATATGGCGCCCCTTGAAGTTCTAGATCTGTTAGAACAGGTTTTATTTTGTGGGGGGAAAAAAAAATCAAGAATTCTGATCCAAATACATCTCCTTCTCCAGCCATGGAGATTCCATGAAGAAAAGAAGGAAATGTACAGGCAGTGGAAGCAGAGGTAGGTGGCCTGGAACAAATACAGGCATGCCATCCGTATGTGCAAAGATGTGATCAGGAAAGCCAAGGCATGGACAGAACTGAACCTGGCAAGGGATGTTAAAAACAAGAAGAGGTTTTATAGATGCACTGATCAGAAGACACAGGACAAAGAGAGTATACTTGCTCTGATAAACAAGAAAGAAGAGGCCACAGCAGATGTGGAGACAGCTGAGGTACTCAACAAGTTATTTGCCTCAATCTTCACTGGCAGTCAGGCTTCCCATTTTTCTCATATCCCTGTACCAGGCACTCCCATTTCAAGAAAAGGAAAGAGAAAAACATGAAGCAGATCAGTGAGCCTCACATCTGTGGCTGAGAAGATCGTGGGTGGTGGATCCTTTTGGAAGTTGTGTTAAGGCACATGTGAGAAGAGGTGATCTGAGACAGCTAGCATGGCTTCACCAAGGGCAGATCATGCCTGACTTATCTGGAGGCCTTCTAGAATGGAGTGATGGCATTGTGAACATAGGAGGAGCAACTGACGTCATCTACATGGACTTTAACGTGGTCCGGCACCACATCCTTATCTCTGAATTGGAGAGATGTGGATTTGAAGAGTGGACTATTCAGTGGATGAAGAATTGCCTGGGTGGCTGCTGTTGTAGGGCTGTGGTCAATAGCTTTATGCCGACCTCTCCATCTCCCACAGTTGCCAGTCACAAGTTGCATCTCCCAGGGGTCTGTCTTAGGACCAGTGCTCTTTAACATCTTTATCAATGACATAGAAAGTGGGATCAAGTGCATCCTCAGCAAGTTTGCTGGTGACACCAAGCTGAGTGGTTCAGTTGATGTAATAGAAGGAAGGATGCCATTCAGAGGACGCTCGTAAACCTCATGAGATTCAGCAAGACCAAGTACAAAGTGTTACCCTTGGGTCAGGACATCGCAGATAAGAATACAGACCAGGAGAATGACTCAAAGAACAGGAAATTATTTACTCAGAGAGTGATGAGGCACAGGAACAGACTGCCCAAGGAAGTTGTGGATGCCCTATCCCTGGAAGTGTTCAAGGCCAGGTTGGATGGGGCCCTGAGCAGCCTGACCTGGTGGGTGGCAACTCTGCCCATGTCAGGGGAGTTGGAACTAGATAGGCTTTAAGGTCCCTTCCAACCCAAGCCATTCTGTGATTCTGTGGTTCTATGATTCTGTAAAAAGGAGCACCTCCTTTGCTCTTTTCAGTAGGAAGAGTCAAAGAGCAAGCAGTAGTCTGAGCTCCATACCCAGAAGAAGCATTTTTGGGAATGCCTTGAAGGCCTCTGCTCTCTCCCTTGCAGCAGACCCCTAGTACTCTCTTTGGTCCCTCAGAGAACACTCTGTTGACATGAACTTAAAGCAAGAAAATAAAACTCCCTCTACCAGAAATATTTGTCTCTACAAGAAAGTGGAGAAAAACTGAGATTGTTGCAAGTCAGTTAAACAGATTCCCCCAAGAGATTTGCCTAGAGGAAGTCCATACTAGAGTACAAAATGACATAAAAGACTTGAGTCAAAGCCCAGTAGTTGGCTTATCCTTCCTCTGATCCCATCGCCTGTGAAGGACTCCTATAAATTCATTCAAGAAGCTCATCAGACAGCAACCTAAACCAAAGCCCTGTATCCAAACCCTTGATGCTTTGGATAGCTCAGAGACTGCCCGAACCCTAGCTTTCCAGGGCAGGCCTCGCTTGATTGATATTATTTAGAGTTGGAAATGCCGTTCTGCCAGCACCACTTAGAAAACATGGCAGTGTTGAAGACACCAGTCCAGACGTAGTTCTCTATACAGCTGCCCATTTGCAGCACATGCAGTGGGAATCTGTTGATAGCTTCTTGACAGAAATTATGGTTTGTTTATCTGGTAGCTTTACTTTGTGCCTTCCAACCAACCCGGAAACTCTTCCTCTTCTAACCTCTTGGCCTTGTATTATACACAGACTAGTCTACGTGATAATTTTGGTAACCATGCTTCATCCTATGACAAACACTGCATAAAGCAAACAAATCGGTATTGTCATAATTAAAGCAAATTATTGGATGGTTTATCTATACAATCAAAACAGTTGTACCACTGCTAACACTTTACCTGGCTGAGTTTTAACAAGTATTGTAGGGTATATTAACTCATGCAACATCAAAATCAGGCACAGTAACCCTTCAGCCTCCCACAGCAGGCAGGACTGGGAAACTTGCAGGACTTCGTCCTAAGGTTACTGCGTGCCTAACAAAGAAGAGAAAGCTTCACACAGTCAACTCATCATCATTTAAACTGGAGTCCATTTTTCAGGAATTCTTCCCATTTTATGCCAATGTTTCTTTGAGGATTACAGAAGATAAAGCACCTTCTTTGTCTCTGCAGTATCACATTCCAAGCCACGGATATTTGCTCTGTCTTTGTCTAACAGAATACTACACTCTGCAATGCCAGATATATATATTTTTTTTCTTCCAGCAAAGGTATTTGTAAACCGCAATCTATTCCTGCACTCTGAAAAATTAGATGACCCTGTCTCTTCCTATGAGGTATATTTCCATGCTGAGACTTTCTGGTGACTATTTTCTGAGCCTCTTTGGAAGCTTCAGCTGCCTTTTTCAGGTTGGAGCATCAGAGAAAGATGGGAATAGAGAACAGAGAGATTTTAATCCACAGAATGATGGAATCATAGAATTGTTTGCGTTGGAAGGGACCCTCAAAGGTTGTCTAGTCCAAATCCCTTGGCAATGACTATGGAAATCTAATATCAGGTTGCTCAGAGCCCCATCCAGCCTGATGTTCAATGTCACCAGGAATGGGGCATCCACAAGCTCTCTGGGCAACCTGTGTCAGTGCTTCACTATCCTTATCATAAAAAAAACTTCTTCCTCATATCCAGTATAAATCTCCCCTCTTGTAGTTTGAAACCATTTCCCCTTGTCTTATCACCACAGACCCTGCTAGAGAGTCTGTCCCCTTCTTTCTCATACCCCCCCCATTAGACACTGAAAGGTCACTCTTAGGTCACCTTGTAGCCTTCTCTTCTCCAGGCTGAACAGCCCCAGCTCTCTCAGCCTGTCCTCGCAGGGAAGGTGTTCCATTCATTGGGTCATTTTTGTGGCCCTCCTCTGGATACACTCTATCAGGACAATTTCTCTCCTGTACTGAGAAAATCAAATGATTTACTGTAGGTTAAAACCTTTTTTTTATATGGGGGTGATACAAATGCACTGAGGGACAAAGATGACACTCAAGGACCATGGTAGCATGGTCCCTCTCCATCCACCACCAAGAGCTCCTTGTCTCCCAGTACCAGTGTATATCCCTAACATTGTCACTGTCCATTCAGCCTCTGCACTGTCCTGCTCAGCAAAGCCCACATACCCTGCATTTGGCCATTAGTGCAGCTCTTCCAAGCCCATGAGGATGGCAAGGGGCTGTTCTCTGCACATCGTCTCTGCAGCTGCCATGTTTGATATCAGCAGGAGCAGCTGCCAGTACAGAGGAGGTGGGTGTGCTCTTTGCAACATAGAGTTTGTTATCAATGGAGCAGCTGTTTGTCCTGCAAGCTCCTGGGGGCACAAGAAATCAATTCGTTCCACCAAAAGTATCCTGGAGGGTCATTTGACAGCAATGCTGAATGCGGGAGTGACAGATGCCAAAAGGAGAGCCACACAGAGCAGGGCAGGATGTCCCCAGAGAGGCATAGGTGTGCACGGCGCAGAACAAGTCTGGGTGGCAGTGTATCACATGTGTGAGCAGTTATAATGGTGTGATGGGAAAAAAATAAAGGGCAAGGAGCCTGGCAGAGACAGCTGCAGGGAACTCCTCTCCTCTGTGTCAAGCTGCAGGAGCCTGTGGGCTGCCAAACACACCAGCAAATTCCTGATATGTGATGCAAGTCAGACATCACCCAAACCTAAATCCAGCATCCACCAGCCACCATTTCAGTGGAGGCTTTTTGTTCTGTCCTCTGTTATTCCACCTGCAGCTCCAGCTGCATGCTATGGTGGGTGCCTTCACAAGAAAAAAAGCACTCCTGGTCCACTGCCCTTGGGTCTGAGAGATGAGCACCTGATTGAATACCTGAGGATGCCAGCACCATGAGAAGCACTGAAAACAAATGCGATGTAAATCTAAAATGGACAAATCTGGGCAATGCTGTATGTGAAGAGAGAGAAAGAAGTGCTTGAACATGGACAGGGAGAGGACTTATAGTCCCTACTTTGAGAGCATAAATCCCTACTTTGAGAGCATAAACCCTAAGAGACCACAGGTCTCCACATAGGGAGGTGCGGGGTGAAAGCCACAGGGTAACTGAGGCACAGTCTCAGCATACATTCTCCAGTGAGAGGAGTTTATCCATATCACACCTGAGGATCACCCCAAGGGGTACCAAGGGGAACTCCATCCCCTGTGCCACCAGGGTGGTGGGACAGCAGCCAGCAGTTCAGGCACCACCAGATCAGAAACAAGATTTCTGGCGGAGACTTTTTAATGCAAGTCTAAAGGGGAAGGGGTTCCCTTCATGTTCTCTCCAGTCCCCTCAAGGGCACAATTTCCTTTCCTTTAATGGCAAGGTGATTTTTTTCCCCTCACAATCAGCAAAACACCTTCATGGATGAAATATGCTTTCATAGCTCTCCAGAGGAGTCTCTTTGACCAGCTGGCAGTGCCTAAAATCACAGGAAACAGCCTGCCTGAGGCCTTTGCAGCAACAGGAGAGAAGAAAAAGCTGCCCAGACACAGCCATAAATACCCTATTGGCTCTTTTTAGACTTGGTCGGATCTTAGGAAGTGGCTCATCCCTTCTGCCTACAGCAGGAACAGAGGGCATTCAGCACCATTCAGGATCTGGTCCTGGCTATTACATCAGAATGGGCCTCTCATGCATCAGCAGCCCCTCTATCTTTAAGGGTTCTCACAGCTCTCCCCAGGTAATTTCTCCTGAGCCATTCATCATTACATGCCAAATAAATACATAGAAAAAATCACATTTATTTCAGCAAATGTGGGGAAGGGCATAGAAACATAGCACACGGTAAGCAGAAGGGCCAGCATTAGGCAGGCTTAGCATGGCTAAGTGCTTGGTTTTATTTCTGAATCTCTTCACTCCTCCCAGACTGCCCAGTTTCCCACAGCTTTTTTCTGCCTTGAAGATGGTGTCACAACCACTCTCCCATCTCCTCTCTTCCGTTCCTACTCACAACAGTGCATCCAGTGTCAGTAAACTGGAACCCAGCCCTCCTCATACAAAAGGTGGGATCCTAAAGGTGGGCTGCTCTGGCAACTCCAAGGCTGCTCTGCACAAACAGTTTTGATATCATGTCAGCTGTCATCAGCCCTATACAGAGCAACTGGCTCTGGGAATCCCCAGCCTTGGCCATCTTCCCACAGCAGCATCTCACATGCCAGCAGCCACAGGGGGATGTCACAGGAGTTGTCCCCCAGTTCCCTTCCCAAGCTTTTTGGAACAGCTCAGAGCAGCCCCACACACTTTATTTAGGTTTAAGTAACTTTCCCAAACCCACTTAGGAGTCACTTGATCAGTCCAGGTGGTTGGTATCCTTGTTTTGCAGAAATGTTTCCATTTTCTTGCGTTTCTTCCCACAGGAGCAGGATGCCCAGACGACAGAATGCTACGTGGTACTCTTCGCTCACATGAGCAGTACTTATTACATATACTGTTTAGGGAAAAATTATAAACATAGGCAGCAGGTCTATGTTTTTTTTAGATTTCAATTAAACACTTGTGGATAATAAAATGCCATAAAAGCATCAGTAAATCAGTAGATTTAAGCCAGGCCAAGGCATATTTTTTTCATTGGAAATTCTTTTCTAGCTCTGTAGACTTAAACAGGGTGGGAAGGGTGGGAAGAGGGAAGTTTGCTAAATTTCCACAAGAGATTTCTGTGACCCACCGGCAGTTCTGTTGCACCACACTGCTGCAAGGCAGGGAGGACCTGCTGCCAACATCCCCTTCTACACTTTTTTTGGATACTCTGCAGCAAAGACGTCAGCAAACAGCAAAGTCTCACAGAGAAACCAGTACCCCTAAGGCTCCCTAAAGCAGGGATTTAAGAGGTCTGATGCTGCCAGCCAAGTTGTGACAAACCAACCACTGCCCTCTGCTGAACGCAGTCCGAATACCCACAGAGATCCCAACGATCGAGCTAGCCGGAAAATTATGTCTGAAATCCTATTTTGCTGGGAGGATAGAGAAAACCAAACTCCTCTTATCTTATCGTGGATATCTCCTTCAGATCAGCTGCCAAAGCCCTACATTTTGTGTCTTGCACATTGCTGCTACAGGGTTGTATCTCTACACTACATTTAAGCGTACATTGCTACATAAGGCTGCAATTTTATACTCACAATCAAACACATTTTTAATTCACATCTTTCCACCAGCCAACTTGGTTAAGGTTACTGGCAAATGCCTAAGAAAGAGAAGTTTCTGATGAGAATCATCACAGGAGTGCATCCAAATAGGCAAAGATATAGTGGACATATTACATCTGAAGGGAATCACAGAGTTGCAGAACTATAGAATGCACTGAGTTGGAAGGAGCCCACAAATATCATCCAGTTCAGCTCTTGGCTCCACATAGGACCACCCAAAGAATCACCCACTGGAAGTGATTTCTAAGGGATCTTGGAAATCTCCATCACAAGACCCTCCTCAAAAGCACACTAACATTTAACTATGGGCAGGGGGTGAAGCCTCTGGCCTCATTCAGATAAAGGCTACAGTCACCTCCTTCAACTTCAGAATGCTGTTTACTCACCAACATGCTTTGGGCTCAGTTTCCCTCACTGGAGAGTCTGAGAAGCCTTGAGGGTGGCTCATGCACACCACACCTTGGTGTTGTGGACCACACAGAAACCTCCTGGTGGATTCTTCCACGCACGGCCCAGAGAAGGATTTCTTGTTTCCACCAGAGCTTTTTGTACCAGGTGCTGAGACCACCTGTCCCCAGATCTCTGAGGGTGAGGAGCTAGCCACCAGTGCCCCCAGAATGGATGGGTGTTTGCCCCATGCATTGTAATTTACTGTAGGGCAGCCAAGCCCCAGGGCAGAGCACACTCATAGATTCCTAGGGTTCTATTTATTAAGGTTGCCAGCTAGAGCTACCTTTGGCACCATCACTTGATTTATAACACACTTCTCAAAACATCCCAGCCAGCCTGGAGCCAGGAAAGGAGCAGAGACCCAACAGCACAGCTTCATGCCCTTCTTCTGGAACTGTTTCTTTCCTGCTGCTGAAAGCATGGATCTTCCCATCCAGCTATCAGACTAGTCCTGCTCCCACTTTACCCTTGGTGTCCTGTGCCATGGGCTGTGACTCTCTACTGCTGTTTTAGCCATCACCATGTTCCCAGCTGAGCTAGTCTCATATCTCAGCATCCTTATGGCCTCTCCTTTGGACACAGTGTCAGGAGTTCCTGAGATCTCACAGCCCAGAAAGCCAACTGTATCATGGGCTGCATCAAAAGAAGCGTGGCCAGCAGGACAAGAGAGGTGATCCTGTCCCTCTATTCTGTGCTGAGGGGGCCTCACCTGGAGAACTGCATCCACATGTAGAGTCCTCATTACAGGAGAAACATGGACCTGTTGGTGTGCATCCATAGAAAGGCCACAGAAATGATCCAACAAATGGAACACCTTCCCTGTGAGGACAGGCTGAGAGAGCTGGGGCATTTCAGCCTAGGGAAGGGTGCAGGGAGACTTGAGAGCAGCCTTTCAGTATCTAAAGGGGGGCTATAAGGAGGAAAGGGACAGATTTCAGCAGTCTGTGGTGATAGGACAAGAGGAAATGGTCTCCAGCTAAAAGAGGGGAGATTTACATTGGATAAAAGGGAAAGTTTTTTTACAGTGAGAGTGGTGAGGCACTGGCACAGGTTGCCCAGAGAGCTGATGGATGCCCCATTCCTGGAGACATTCCATATCAGGCTGGACGGAGCTCTGAGTATCTGATGTAGCTGTAGGCGTCCCTGTTATTGCAGGAGAGTTGGACCACATGGCCTTTCAGACACTCCATGCCCATCACCTCAGCCACGGACTGGACCGTTCCCCCTCCTAAATTTCCTCTGCCAAAACTCACTCCACTCTCCACACCCCGTTCCTGGCGAAGTTGTAATAGTGCTTCAGAGGGAAGGA